>NW_015387209.1:316159-347755 GCF_001527695.2 Protobothrops mucrosquamatus
TATTATTATTATTATTATTATTATTATTATTATTATTATTATTATTATTATTATTATTATTATTATTATTATTATTATAACATATGCTTCTCATGTAAGGAAATAGGAAAGCAATTCCCCATGTATAGCTCTGAAAGTCAGTAAAAGTTTACATTCATAGTTCAAACAGGCCAGATATGCCACCCAGAAGTTCCTTCTTTGCAGCTGAGTTTTTCACAGGTGGTAGCTTTCAAGGTCAAAGAAGTTTTTTCTGGAGTCTGGGCTTCAAGCCAAGTCTCGTTTAGGCAATAACAAGTTGTAATACCATACTTCACCACAAGATGTCACTGATGCCAGTCCAAAGTTTTTATGATAGTTTTTCAAGTCTTTTTTTTTTTTAGATAAAAACAAATGTCTCCAGTAAGAATAGGAACACTTTTAGTCCCCAAGTTTCAAAAGCATATACATCCAATTAGATTAAAGTTGTTCTTATAGTTGCTCTGTTTCCCCTGGGTAGTTAGTCGCCGCTTTTCTTAGAGGGTGGAGTAGAAATTTCCTTCCCTCTCTCCTCACAGGGGGAAAATACTTTGGGCAGCTTTTACAGGAAAAAATACTTAAAGTCTTAAAGAGAAGATCAGATCTCACCCAGTTTCATCTGTGTTGCTTTAAAGGTGCTTGGTGGTGATTTTGACTTCAGCTGTCAGCAGCTTAGTGATGAGCCATATTGCTATGGCCAGTTTTTCCCCCACAGATTTGGAGGGCTTTCCCAGATCCAATGGAAGGGCCGCTGCCCTCCCACAATCAAGGTGGGGTCCCCTCCTTGCTTGTTGCCCCTACAGGGTGACTTTTGACCCTTTCCAGGGTCCCCCAGAGGGATGAAATCGGATGCGAAAGACAGAGTTCATCTTCCAGTGTCCGTGGCGCCATGATGGCAAACTGGAAGTCACTATGTTCTGACTGTTTTTAATAACTGCAGAAAAGACTATTGAAAACCACAAACTGTTATCATTTTAGGATTTTTCTCTGGTTGCTGCAGAATTCCAATTATGCTATTTTAAAAAGGTTTGCCTGAGATGCCCAGGATGGGAGTCTTCTGGCTTGCCAAATGTTAGTGATTAACATGCTCAACCCCAAAGTGTGTTGGTAGTCATTGTGGTCTAGCAGTGCCTAGAACAGTGGTTCTCAACCTGTGGGTCGGGACCCCATTTGGGGTCAATCGACCATTTCATGGGGGTCGCCAAGCAAGGCTGTCCACCATTTTTTTTGTCCGCCATTTTTTTGTCCGCCGTTTTCCCCCCCTTTTCTGGCGGGTGCCTTACCTCCCTTGGGCTGGGCCAGCTGGTGGTCGGCCTGCTCCGTCTCTGCCGCTTGCCAGCTACACCTCGGCCGGCGCAGGGGGCGGAACCACGCATGCACGGCGCTCCCGGGCAGGGAAAGTCCTCGACTTACGACCGGTTGGGTAGTCCTCAACTTACGACCGGTTTAGTCCTCGACTTACGACCGGTTTAGTCCTCGACTTACGACCGGTTGGGGTCGTGGCATTAAAAAGGTTGAGAACCACTGGCCTAGAAGAAAGCATGTTCCCTACCCCTGATATATTTTATCTATCACACGAGTCCAATGCAGATATGTAAATAGACATGCTCTGAATGTTCTGAATGGCTCAAGGCTCTATTAATCCTTTAAATCATCTGTATCAGAAATAAAATGGTAGCATCTGCACTCCTTGCTCTATTCTGCCTTTTTTGTTCTTAGATTTGAAATAAAACCCTGTTATATTTTCTTTTCTCTTCTCTCCCTTGCTTTGACCCTAGGTTTGCACTTCTGTTGTTGATAGTAAATGGCAGGCACTAAATCAACAAAATATGGCTGCAGTAAGTGTAAGACTTCTAATCACAGTTTTCAGTAAGCTGGTGCCCTTTAATGTGTTGGAGGTACAATTTTCTGAATTTTCTCCAGAGTAATTTTTGGAAGAAATTCTCTAAGGGCTAGTTGGTGGTTGACAGAATATATGAAGTGAGGCACGGCTTTTTAAAGGAAAATATTACGTACTGTATAAGTCTGAGTCATTTGCCTTACAAGAAAAAATATACTTTGTTTTTAGTGAAGATGGGAAGGGAAAGGGTAGTTTAGTGTTATCATGTCATCCAAAAGGAAGACTGTACATTCCTCCCACCTACTGACTGACTGGTGTGTGACCAAACAATTCTTTCTAAAGTACATTCAATTTCCTTGTGTAAAATAGTGGTCAAAATGATCTGATTTAAGTTGAATACACATGCTAGGGTACATGAAATCATCCAGTTTGAACAGACAGCTTTGATTCAAAGCCTACTATTTTCTGTTCTTTTTCTAATTTTCTTACAGACTAGATAATCAAGTTAATTTGTTATTAATTAAGTTGTTAATTTCTTTAGCATTTTGTAACATTTTTCATGTTCTATGTCATTAAATTCTACCTATGTATATATAAAGGTGAGTTTGGAACTTGGCATTATGGACTTTCTCTTCCTGTTTCTGACTCTTTTATGTATCTGTTGACCAAGGTGAATGAATTGTTATTTGCCTTTGTTATTCTCCTGGACATAGTAAAAGCCTGGATGGACAACTATCAGAAGTACAGTAGAGGTGCCATCACTGTGAACATAGAATCATGTTCCCAGCAGTGATGTATGCATGATACATACAATCATACAATCATGTATGCAGCCAACTTAGTAGAGAGTTCAACTATGTTGGTGACATCTCTTGTTTTTGGTCATCCTCTGCATCTCCAGGCATCTATTCAGAAGTAAACATAACTGAATTTGCAGAACTTATTCCCATGTAAGAATGCATATGATTGCAGTCCTTAAGAAGGATCAGGATCAGGAGATTTAATTCATGTTTAATTTCTTCCATACAGTTCAAACAGCTGAGGTAAGAACACATGTTTTCTGTCCCTGATGATTGGTGTAATCTAATGCCACAATCTCTAATAGTGTCTCTCCTCCCTCTCCCCTGAGTAATATGTTCTCCACCCATCCTTGGGTCAGCAGAAAACTATTTGGACATTTGCTACCCATCTTGCTAAATCCTTATCCTGCCTCAGTTGTCTCTGTTCAGAGTTACTGCAATCTCCTATTTTTTTTCCACAATAATAGGACACAAAATAAATGGATTTTACACAGCTGTAAAAACGAGGCTGTTCTTGAATAGTCCCCCTTGCAGCGAAGAAGTAGGGCAGGAAGAGAAAGCTGGCATAGATAAAGGCAACTTAATTGTGACTCATATATGAGACGAAGACAGTGTCATGGGGACATGACTGAAAAATGATGGAACTGCAGTATGTGCATTTCAGGGTGAGGTGCAAGTAGGAAAAGCCTCACATTTAACCCCCACTTCCATGGTAGGATTTACTTGTATTGCAGACATCACAGTTTAAAATGTTTACTGTAAATTTTGGATTTTCTTTCTTTTCCTATTTCATTTTTGTAATGACTTGGCTGAAAGAATTCTGCAAAGACTTGTCTATACTGTTGTATTATTTTTGGTTTATTTAATATCACCCAGATAGGGATTTTCAATTTTTTTTCCTCCATGGATCTTTGTGTGTGTGTGTATGTGTGTGTGTGTGTGTGTGTGTGTGTGGTCAAGAAAATAAATATTCACAATGTAATATTTAATAATAATAATCTGGCAGAAAGAGAGGTTCTGCATCTACTTTAGAAAACTAAATAAAACAGGTGACTTGTTTCATTTGTAAGATCCCCTTTTGTGATCATATAAAAGTCATTAACCGAAAAGGACGTGATTTGAATATTCAACATTTTTTTCCAAATCCATGGCTATCAAGATAATGAATCTAAACTATGCCCCCCTGCATAGTTGCTTAGCTTTGAAGATGCTGTGATTCATTTTCACTGAAAAGGATGTCTCCTTAAACTTGATATTTCCCCATTTCATATTTGAATTAGTCCAAGTGAAATTAGCAGGCTTTTGTAGAAAAAAAACCCATATAATAATAAATGATAAATATAGGGATCAAGCAGCTCTGCAAATACTTATGTCAATCTGGCAGACTGATATCAGTGTTCAATGTCAGAGTATCTTGTTTCAGTTCACTGATAGTGGGAGTTTGGTTTTTCCCCCCTTTCTTTTCTTTTCTTTTTTTTTGGGGGGGGGAAATGCTAACTGAAATAGGATAAGCTTGCTTTTGATACTATACTTCGGATTCCCTTTAAAGGCTTTCTACCTATTTTCTAGATGCAGGTTGCAGGTTGAAACTACCGTATATATTTGCATAGTAGTAAATTCACTGTCAGTCACACAGATTTTGACGTTCATGATAAAATTGTTGTATTGTTTAGCACCATCTGGGTTGCCAAAATCTCAGTGACTATTAAATGACAGGATACAAAAAAAACCCCTCTCAGATATTTGCACTCTAGTTCTAAATAAGCCCATGCATTTTGAATTTCTAAACAGTGGTAACTCACATTTCCTTCTAATTATACCTGTTCTCTATACATTTTAAGTTGAGCATGAACATTGTGCCCAATTCCAGTGCAATCAGTCCTGCTGATTAGTAAATTCTGTTGAACTCAATGAGATTTACTGCAATCTATTCCTAATCCAAAACCAAAATCATCTAAACATTCCAATAGGTGTTTCTTTATTTGAAATGGAATGCACGTTAAAAAATAAATCACATTTCTCCAAACTTTGAACTGTATACATTGGTTTGAACCTTATTTACATACATTGGTTTGCTACATTGTTTCAGTTCACAATGCCTGAAATCACATCATTGTAACTAATCTGCAAAAGCTAGTGTTTGCAGCTGTTATTTTTTAATTAACAGACATTTTTTCAGAATATAACATAGAAGAGATATTCTTTGTGCCAGAAATTTAAAATAACACATCATATGTATTCTTGAAAAGCAAATATATGACACAGAATATTATTATTCACCCTACCATTTCTTTGCAACATCAGTATAAAGGCTATTTTCTCTAGAATATTATAGAGTGTCACTGTATCTCAGGTAAGCACCATATAGAAAGGGTAAAAATATCTAAATATATGTATGCAAACCATCTGCTATTACTAATTCATGAAACTTCCTTTCTAAATTCTGGATCAGGGGGCTGTAAAGCACTATGAAGCGGTATATAAGTCTAAGTACTATTGCTACCTCCCAGATACATAAATATAATTGCTTTTCCCTAATGTTGTATGTTTACTTTCCAGTTGTTTTAGAGCCCAGCTATTAAAATTCTCATAGTCATATTCTTCCAACAAATCAGTGAGCCATCTGGTTGGGGATGCATGAAATATAAAATATTTCTTCATAGCAAAAGATTTTAGCTTAAATATGCAATTCTATACATGTTTGAAAGGGCTGTGCATGCTTTCAGTATCTCTCTGCTCATAATGCCACATCTTTTTTAGACATCCATGTAAGACTGAAAAAAGATGCTTCTGCTTTAAGGAGTCAACTTATTAACACAACTGTTAAATCAGCATGAGCATAATAAAAAGACGATAATGACTTTAATGAACAGCAGAAAATGCTCATACAAGATCTAAAGTACTTCTTATAAAACATTTTCAAAGTTTGTAGAGCCTAGAGGTAACTTCTACTGTTTTCAAAGTGTTATAGGATTGCAGATAAATTTTCTGTGCCGCAATTGCAACATTAAGGAGAGGCCTCTTTTTAAAAAAACCTATTGTACTTTTGAACAAAATCGATAATGAAGTATCCTATGTTGGAGGATGTAAAGAAAACTATTTTATGTACTTTATTCTTGGAATCCCTTTAGATTAAAAAAAAGCAAACAAGTACCCCCAAAACAGGAAACAGGATGCTTCGCTTAATGACCATCACTTCATCAGACAGCAACTGGGCAGGTTCTTTCATGGCTATACCTTTTTGAGTTTTATAAAATATAATATTTTAGACATACAGAAACATAGACACACAGACATACACAATGATGGTACATTCTTCTCAATCACTGAATTGCTTTTTAAGTTCCGTTGCTCCTTTTATCTCCAGGTGCTATGATTATAAAATAACTAAGTAATGACTTCTGATAGAATCAGTTCAAAGATATCACCTAGACTAGATTCCTATTATGAAAACTAAGAATCATTTTTCATAATCCTGTGGCCATTTCAGTCTAAAAAATAAAACACTGCAGATTTGCTGAGCATTGTGCGTGGTATGTTGCTGTCATTTCAGTAAATATCCTCTATTATCAAATATTACTTGTTTTTCTGTTGGATTGTAATAAACTAAGAAGTTGGAGATAAACTCTCTTTTTTTGTATAGTTTAATATTGAAGTGCAAGTGTTTGAACCAATCACAATGCATTCAATATATCATTTAATGCTTTAGTCCAAAACCTCCTTCTAGAACATGAAACTGCTCAGGGATGGAAAGTCATAAGACAGAAGGAAGCCAGAAATACTGTTGTTCTTCCCATCTATGTTTATTTCAAATCTTAAATATAAGTGTTAAAATATCTACTTATGACAGCCCACTTATCATAATTTGGTCACATTTGCCCCAAATATAAAACTGAACCTATATGGCTATAGTTGCAGTTCTTATACCTGGTATTTTTGTACAACTGAGCTTCTTAAATTGCCCATTAGTTCCGGTCTCAACTGGAGATGTATGGGAGCTAAGCTGATGCTTAGTCATTTCTGTAGAGTCAGAATAAGAACTGAAGCCTTACAGAAACTTTCCATAATTTATCAGGATAAGAACGCATAGAACTGCATACAAATGTTTAATACTTCAAGGTGCATTGTGGTGTGTCTAATTTGACTTTAATTAGAACATAATGAATTTTATTTCATGAAAAACTAGGTTTGGAAGATTACAAATCCTTCAAAACAGAATATCCAGATTGAAAAGCATAGTATATATTACCGTATCAAATTAATAATTAGGAAATATATTGTAAATCAATAGGTCAAGGGCGTTGATTCTTAAAAGGGTTTTAGAACTCTTCTGTTATATTAAGATTCCAAATAACACAAGAAGACCAGAATAGTTAATTAGGCTGACAAAAAATAAATGTAACATAGTTTAAATATTCAATTGGACATTATTATGCATGTACTTATTTAAATCACTGTTCTAAGAAGAAATAATTTTGATTATAGGAGGTATGAAAAATATTGTGTAGGACATGACCCCCAAAAACCAAAATGATAGGAAATATTGGTAAAATTATCCAATTAAGTACTTTAAGGCATTCTATATAAAATAATGTGATAAGGAGTAAAGTAAAACCACAGTAAGAAATATTATAGGCTAGGGACAAATTTAAATAAAGAAGTGCAATGAATTGTCTTTAGTATGATTCTTCCAACAAATCTCATATATAAAAAACATAACTTTTTTATAATTATTTTTCTGTCAACTAAGATTTTCTGCTTGTGAAGTAAAAATATGAAAACTGGTATAACTGATTACTACTGAATACAATGTATAATACCACAAATCAAATGACTGTTGAATAAACAAAAAATTCAGAATTTTAATTTAAAGCCATTGCTTTCTTTGGAGCGGATGTTCTCATTATTTAGAATGTTGGTACAATGCTTCAACATATCAAGATACATTTCATACATTCATTTCATAACAGCCTTCCATTTTTTGAGATGAAAACTGTTGCAAAGCAGTGTGTGAAAGCTATATGAAGAGTTTGTGTCCTGGTAAATTCTTCATCTTTCTGTTTTCTTCTTGCTTCAGTTTCTTCCTCCATCTACAGCAGCATATACAATTCACCAAAGCAAGTATTTTCTGCACTTCATTGTCTCTCAGAAGATCTACATTCAGAAGTAACCTGAAAACTTAAAATCCCCACTAATAAATATACATACAAATAAAACATAGTGGAATTTTAAAAATGACAGTGCGACATATGTCCTTTGAGGTCAAATATGCCTTTCCCAAGTTTAAGCAGTAGCCGAAACCCAGAACAGCTGAAGTACTTCTCTAAAGCACCCACAGATGGTGTCAAAACTGGACAAAATCCAGGGGCTGAACTGATGCTCTTGTACTCGTTGTCCTTTACTTTGCCAGCCTTTGATCACTGTTCCTCTTACTTCCAGAAGCGCCTGTTGAATTTGATCTATAACAACACACACAAAATATGATCTGAGTAATGTAGCAGCATTCTGTGCTTGCAAATTAGACAAACCTATTGCTTGTTTTTTTAAATCCAATACTGCTGATGAAATGGAAAGATTCTCCTTCACAATATTTTCGCAAAAGAGCATAAGGTTAGCAACAAATTGCATAAGTAGTCTTAAACTTTAGCTAAAGACTCTCACTGCTCTCAACAACACATCCCTATTACAATACTGTAAAGCACACAATCACCAACTGGTTTGGGTCTCATTGCTGAGAAGTCACGGATGATTACATGCCAGTCACAAGAAAACTCTGATTATGCCTTTACAGATAACACATTCATAATTGCTGCTTTACATGAACAGTTTGCCGTCCCAGATGAGACATTTCATGTAAAAACATACTGAATTAATTATCCTCTAATTCTTTCTACTCATTTTTCAGCCCTAAGGTTTTTGGGGAATTATTTGTAGGTGTAAAAAACAACGAAGTAAAGATTTGGTATTGTATGAAGCGAGGGGCGGGGGGAAAGGAATCACAGATAACACAGACGACCCCTCTCTTTCCTTACCCAGAGCCTGAATTCAAAAGGCTCCACACCACACATAGACCATAATGGAGCCTGCCCATCACAGTCATAAGTCATTCTAATTGATCTGATTTTAACTACCTTTTTTGAAGCAGTTAACAGAATGCGGTGGTTGTAAAGAAAACACTGTGGTCGTTAAGTGAATCCATTGTTTTTCAGCAAGATCATGTATCAGTCAAGTGACCGCAGGAAACAGCAAATAGTCATAAATATGGGCCAGTTGCCAAGCACCCAAAATGCCATCATGTGACTATGTGGTGGGAGGGGAACCAATGGAACTTTGGAACCAGGTTATAACTACCTTTTGGTTGGTTTGGGGTAACTTTGACCAGTCGTTAAAACAACTGGTCATAAGTCGAGGACTACCTGTGCATTGCAAGAGGAAAACAAGAAGCTGATTAAGAACTGAATTACTCAGTTTAGTTTTAAACACAGGAATCTGCAAATGACAGTTATCCAATTTCCAGCAGATGCAGTGTTGTCTTGTACCGCCACACTTCTGCAGCATACCAGGTTAAACAGGGCTTGTAGGAAAAGATAATAAAGTCCATGCAGGGCCTCTGCATGTGTACTGAATATATGTAAGAAAGCCCCTACGCGTGAAGATCACAGTAAAATTGATTCTGGTGCGTGGGGTCTCCCCTTCCCCAAAGCAGGAACCGCACAGCAAAGGTGGGCGCTTCTGCAGAACAAAAGAGGGCTCAAGCTGCCACCCAGCTTCGCTTGTTTGTTTTGTGAGGAGCTCCCTCCGACGCTGGGAGAGCTTGAGGGGAGGGGGAAGAACCCGCCTGCGCCCTACGCGGCCGAGAACAAGTCCGGCGACCGACCGCGGGCACAAGGCGGGAAGCGGGCAAAGCGAGTACCTGTCGGGGGTGCCCGTCTAGGCGGAGTTGGAGGCGCTCCGGAGGCGGGGCCCGAGTTGCTGGACGAGGTGCTGCTGCTTCTGCCGGGTCGACTTGACCGCCAGGATGGCCTGCCGGTTTTTGTACTGCACGAGTTGCAGCGTGATCTCGGCGTTCCAGCCTTCATCCTGTGGGCACCGAAAGTCGATCTCCTTCCCCTCGGCCATCACCACTGTGAAATACATGTACTTGCCCTTCCGTTCTACGCAGTCCACTGTCTTCATGGTGGAGAAGGGTAACTGCTTGATCTTGACGGCGGCCACCGCCGTCTCTCCGTTGGCAGGAGAAGAAGCCGCCGCCGCCGGCTCCTGCTTGGGCGGGATAAGCAGAAGCCCTTCCTCGGTGAGGATGCAACGCTTCTTCTTCCAGAGCTGCAGCAAGCCGTCGCTGCGTTTCTCCAGCACGCCCTCCTTCACCGGCTTGCCGCCGCTCTCCAGCATCCTCCCGCCGCTGCCAAAAACTTCGGAAAGGAGTGAAAAGAAGGCGCCCGAGAGAGAAGCGGCGCACGGACGAGCGGGATTTCCCGGGAAGCGCCGGAAAGGCTTCGCCTACTGGCGAACGAAGGCCAGGTTTAGCCGCGCGGCTTCTGGTCTTCCCGCCGGTCTTTCCCCAGAAGCGCTGGAGGAAGCGCCCTCCGTCCCCCTCCCGTTGTTTCTGGAAGCGGCTTTTTCATTTCAGCTACACCAGGTTTTCGGGGGGCGGGACGAAGGAAAGGCGGGGCGGGGCCTGCCGAAGAGGCCGGTCGAGGAAAGCCCGGCCGTTTCGTCCTCGCCTGCCCGTCTTTAGAGGCGGGCGGAGGCTCGTGGCTCGCTTTCCTCTTTTCTCCCCTCGGAAGCCTGCAGAGGTTCCCGGTCGCAACAGCGCCAGAGAACAAAGCCTTACTCCGGTGACAGCGGAGTCGTTCTCACGCCTGGAACTCAGGAGGCCCCTCAGGAGAAAGACCACATTTGAGCTGTCACTGACGGCGGCAGGCTGGCGTCTTGGCTTCCCCTCTGGAACGCGCAGCCTGCGGAGGCCGAGTGGCGGGAAGCCAGCCCCGTTGCTCTGCCGACGCTCGCGGACACCCCAACTACTCCCAGAAAACACTCCCAGATGCTGCAACCATTCGGGGGCAGGCATGCCTGAACCCAACACGGAAAACCTTCCGGGCGCGCGCATGTGTGTTGTAATTGTTATGAGAAATGCCTAATATGATAAAAACAAACCCAATCGAACGGACGATGAACCTACAGTAAGTATGTTCGGTCTTTCGTTGGTGAGATCCCAAGTTTTGGATTTTCCTTGCAAGTAAAGTTAAAGATAATGTGTGATTGTCGTTTCAATAAAGTGCGAACAAGTATTTAGTATCGTATGTGTGTCGTCATAATACTTCGTATGTATATTCAATAAAGTCCCCTTTCCCTGAATGACGTTGATTATTGTTCAGAGGTTTACAACTGCAGAACACTCATTACTACCTTTGGTACTAAAAAAATTCCCATTGCTGATGTAATAGACAATGTTCCTAGTTCTATAAATATGAAATGTACTTAATTTGTACTTATTTTGCCTGAATGTCAAAAAACAGTTTGGAGAAACAAGTGTATGTTCATTAGTAGGATAACATTACATTTCAGATTGCTGATGTAAGACTCTCCAGGCCTTAATATTTCCCTACTTGTTTCATCACTGAACAATGCTATCTTCCCATGGAAATGAGCCCATTTTATACACACACACACACACACACACACACATGAAAGGAAGCCATAAGGACATTGCTTGTTTTTATTGAAAGCTCCTATATATTTAAATATATATATACCCAAACTGCCTGCAAACAGAATTGAGTACAGAACTTACCTTTATTAACTAACCTAGGGGGTTGCATTAATATGACATATATTTGAAAGCTTTGTATTAGTTGTTAATAACCTTTTTTGGAAACATAATCATTAAAAAAGCTTTGACTCATTTTCTTTTTCTACATGCTCACTATTCATTTCAATTTTACCTGTTTTCCTGAATTTATATGCCTATTCTTTCTGTACCCATTGTCTGTCCCCTTTCCCCATGTAACTTTTTTTGTTTTGGCTTCCCATTATTAAAATTAGAAACCATTAAAAACCATCAAGATCAGCAGCAACAACAAACAAATTTCAACAAGATGGCTAACCTGGGGTATGCTCCACCCTGCATCTCTTAGGACATATTGAGCCAATGTAAAATTCTGCATCTCACAATTTCCCATTAATATCACGACATTGTCGGACCTTTGTCGTAATTCTTAAGAACACGTCCATCCGTCTGGAACAAACACAGACAGACACTGGTGTAAGTAACGTACGGTTTTCTAGGGACCAGAGAAGTCTCTACGACGGTCTACAAACGTTCGTTTATACTTTACAACTTGACTATAGACCTTTTGATCCAAGTTTAAGTGGAAGGTATATGGAAACTCATTAAATGACCTTGGGCCAAGACCCCATCTAGGGTAACAGGATTGCAATTATTGAAGTGGGGGAGAATGAGGCAATCAAAAATGCTCCTAAATTTTTATCACTTTAGAAAACAAACCCATCTAACATTCAGAAAACTCTATTTCCATTATGTGAAGAAATGGAAAACTGCTGATACGTCATAAAATTATGTGCACAAAGCCTATGACTGCAATTTTATTTGTAAGATCATTAATAGTTTTGACTAATACACATGAACAGTATTAGTTGTACTGGTTCTTCAACTCTACTATATCATACACAGCATGGATAATTTGATATCAAGACACTATAGCACACGTACGCCTCCTAGTGTCAAGGTTAACTCTAAGCACATTTCTGATTTGCTTAATGGGATATATGTCTCTTCAACTGTTTCCCACTAACCCTGTTTTTTTTTTAATCCTTTTGCGGCTTTAATTAAACCATGCAGTTTTATATATATATAAAAATTCTTAGCAGTTTTTCCTGGAAGTGACACATAACCATTTAAGAAAACTATCAACATTCTAGACAATCTTAAATGAAAATTTGGGGTCATTTTACTTCATACTCCGACAAAAAGACAAAATTTTAACTCAAGCCACTCAAATATGACATTTCAAATATTTCAAATATTTGAAATATTGCATCATAACTAAAGGGCATAAAATCAAACTGAAAAGTTATTTACTTTTTTTTTTTTTGCAAGTAGGCCTGGAGTTGTATCTCAGATCTGGCATCTTGGATCCACTTGCATACTATTGTATGCAAAACTTTACTGTATTTGTATTTCAATCAATGTCTTTGGGAATGCAAGCTGATATGATTAATACATAGTATATTTCTATGAATCTGAGTCTAGCCATAGCTTAAAAAAATGAACATGAAGGTGCAAAATTCCTATCCGTACAGCAGAAATAACACTTCCAAGCATTATTACAGGCTGTGTTCCCATTATTGCTGTCAGAATTTCTATTTACTACTCCTCTTGGCAAAAATACTCTCAAAAATATTCTTTGGGCTCCTTCCTTGCATGTACCGCTTATTTAAGTTCCTTCAGATTTTGAACAATATTTTAATCTGGTGACTGCGACAGCCTTCCAAAACCTTTCTATCTCTCCTCTGCATTTCGTAGTTGATTTGAAGGCTATGTTTCAGATCACTGCCTCACTGAAATATCCAATCTTTTTTCAGCTTCTCTTTGATCAATGACGTCTAGATCTTCTCATGCAGCTCCAAGTGTTTTGTCAGATTCTGAGGTGGTAATTAGGCAATCTTATTATTACTCTTTCTGAGAGCAGAAAGCTTGTATTTATAGAAAAACACAAGATTGGTCAATCTTCTATTGCCTTGAATGTGCAATAATTTGACTACCGTATTTTGATTTCTGAACTGTTGAACAGAACTATCACACTTAGAAAACTTAAAGCTTCACTGTAGGACACCTGCCTTTTAAGCCCAAAGTACATTTCTTTTTAAAAAAAAATAAGACAAGCATCTCTATCACAAACACATAAACGTTTTCAAGTTTATTGCCAAAGATAAAAAAATCTGCTAATTTTTTTTAATCATTCCTCCCATACATGTCAGAATGGGAAGACATTTGTTTTCTCAATAACCTTAAGTGTTCCACAGATGTGTTAATAAAACATATTATATCCTGTGATCCCATTATCTGAACCCAAGAAATTTCTATAATTTCTTCTAACAGTTTCTAGATGATTTCTATCAATGGCATTGCAATCAAAAGTATAAAATAAGATCTTAAATTTCCAGAGCATTCACCAAAATGCCACAAAACTGGATAATCAGTACTTGGGTAGGATAGCAATAACAAATCCAGATCCTAGGAAATTGAAAACAAAAAATTCCAGAAGATAACAAAATCCCCAAGAAAGGCAAGTCATTATTATTGATAGTATAGTTTTGACACAGAAATTCTAATGTACTGTACATTGTTTCAACACTTGCCATGAAAGTCATTTTTATTGTTACAATGTTGTCATTGTTAAGACTTACTTTCATCAATACCAGTCTCCATATAAAACAACCAGTTATAAGTCAAATTTGGGCCATACAGATTTTCAGAGAAATAAAAACTAGTACTCTTTTTCTATCAGCTTGAATAAATTATGAAACTGTGTTTTAACAACTAACCAGGTATTATTTTATGAGCAATGGCTTACCTATCCAATGCTTCTCCAGAAACAAAGTTCCTCTCCAAATCTGTTTACATTCAAAACAGATATGCAGGACAGCTAACTTTTCTACAACTAGGAGTTTCATGTGTATTTTATTATTTTTAACTGAATGCCATGAATTTCAGCAATGTAAATCCTAGGTTCCTATAGATACAAAGATACTGCTACAGAACATAATCATTGCTTTTTCTGTAATTGGGTCATTCTACAGTACCACCAATTTTTACAAATCATTCCAAATTCTGCCTTTCTTCAATTCTGTCATTTGAGTGTTGATTTAGGTCTATTAGAAAAGTGGTTTGACTAAAGATTATTATTTACGCCAAATAGTCAAGTACGGATCATTCTTTTTAGGAAAAAAATGGTTATCATTGGTTTCACAAACAAGGCAATAATGACACATTTTTATAAAATCAGTAAAATTAGAAGATCTGAAAGAGAACAAATTATTTTAAGAAATCAAGTTCCTTCTAGGCATCACTCAAGAATCATGTTAATGCTGTCCCAATGTGTTGCATTATTAGACTTTTCATCTAACATGACAATATTGATTGGAAACTGGCAGCAGTTTGACACCTAGATATAATCAGACTGCAGAAAGCAGCTTTAAGGTTAGAGCTGTAAAGGTGACTTATTGCTAAACTAATTTTTAATAGCCTAAGGCAATATATTAATGGCGAGCAGTTATGACTATAAGATTGGTTGAGAAAATTCTCCACCTTGCTGTGAGGAGGGCATAGGTGCAAGTGACTGAATCAAGATACAATATTGTCAAAACACAACATTTATGCAAAATGCAAGACCTAATGAAATGAATTTATGCAGAAATACAGCATTTGACATATGTATATATGTAAAGATTGCTTCCAACAGTAAATGTTTCTCACAACTTTGGTTGCTTACAAGATTTTAAAATGTACACACAAGTACAACTAGTTTCTGAAAATACTAGGTTTATTCACATCCCAGTGATAAACAATCTTAATATGATGTTTCTAGAGATTTTTTGTAGGTCACCATCACAGAATACAAAAACCTAGAGCATAAACAAGCAAACAATTATGAACATTCAATGTGGTCTTGATGGAAATTAACAGTTTATATGGAAGTTATGAAATTTGAAACGTATGTCATTTCCTAATTAGTACAAGTCACTGCTATTTCTATGACAAAGTAATGAAGGCACAGCCAGTGCAAGCAGAATTAAACCCATTTAAACTACTGGGCCAAAAATACTTTGGTTGGTTCTCTGGGAAAGGATCTTTTCTAAACAAATAGTGGTCTCCGTCAAGAGTTCTGATATCTTCACAGCTGCAGTCTAATAGCTACATGACAACAGACTTCACTAGAACCAAACTATATATAGCAATGAATTAACAATTCATGCTTTAGGATTTACTGCATTCTACATATCGGCAGAAAAGTACTATTAAAATGCTAGGTACAAGGAACCTACATTTTAAACCGGTTCTGTCAGTTTGTTTTAACAAAATGTTTACTTAATTCTACCAAGATACAAAACATAAGGCTGTAAGTAACTAATAGTTGTATTTAGGCTATTACAGTGCAGATAATCCTCAAGGCCACATACACACTGTTTCACTGCTGCTTGCATTCTGCTGGGTTTTGATCCTTCTGTTGAAGAAAGAAAAAGATACATCAGTGTTCAAACAGGTCTGCTACAGGAATTTACAGATTACAGGCAATAACTCTAAATGCAATTACACAGGAAGGTATGAACTGGTCACATACCTTTGGATCATAATCTGGATCATTTTCTTCATCTGCTTCTTCTTCCCCTTCCTAAAACACATGTGTATATAAGTATATTTGGCCACATACAGCAAGACTAAAATTCCCCTCAGCTACTTTTTTCTATAACTTTAAGTTGCTGAAATCAATTTATTAAAGTTTATGAAATCCAAAATAAAGCCTACCTCATCATCAGCTTCCTCACCTTCTTCATCATACTATAAAGTGAAAAAAGATCAATCAGAAATGTATAAGCTCCAAGACCACAACTTTTAGATTTAAAAAAAGCCTCCAATTAACACTGTTATCCTCTGTAAACTTATTTAGCAGCTAGCCTTAAAATCAAAGTTAAGAATTTACAGACCTACTAATGATGATGTTACAGTTCTCAGAATTCATTTCTAGCCATGCTAGTGGGCCTGCTGCAAGCTGAAACTCAGCAATATCTAAAAGGCAGCAGGTTCCCTCTATGGTCTTAAGTCAGGGGTGTCAAACTGCCAGCCCGTGGGTCGAATGCATCATAGCAAAACCGTGCCCACCCATTGCCGGCAATGGCAAAAAAGTTGCGATACATCGTGACATGTCACATGACATTGCAAGTTTGACACCCCTGTCTTAAGTGAAGGCAGGACTTACTTCAGAGTAAATTCATATAGGGTTGTTTTGTAGAGATCGTTTCCTATCATTATTTTTAAGTAGATTTAAAGCCTTGAAAATAAAAAGTTCAAATACACAATTCAAGTTGAAACCAATGAAATGTCCTATTTTCCACATAAGCAAGATTAGCATATCTTTCACTCTGAGGGATATTTTTACTCTAAGGAAATGTCCAGTGGCTTTTAAAGTTTTTGAAGCAAAAGTGACATCATAATTGTTAAACTGAGTATAGCCCTCTTAAGACAGCACAATGTTCTCTAAGGTCTCTGTTTGCTTGTTCCAAATGTTTTTCCACTCTGATTCTTCAATTAGAATTCCTGGTTGTTATTGTGCAAAGTCTATCTACAGTTCTTTTTAATGGCAGGTTAAAGTATATCTTCATGCTAATAGGCTTGGCATCTGTCATACTGAAGAACAATTTAAAATCCTCTCAGGAAAAGGCACTAGTCATTCAGAATCCATTTTTATATTGTCATATGGTTATATCAGATCAAAAACTAAGCATTTCACAAATGGAACAAACTTCTGCATTATGGTTTGCTTCACACATGAGGTCAAAATCAACCAAGGTAGAATTTATAAAAACAGAAATTCTAAGATAGAATTTATTTTAAAAAAAAGCCATGCTATGCTTTACAAGACAAAATGGCAATAATCATACACCAGCAACAAGATATACAAGGCAAAAGCCCTGAATTATCTACCTTATGGAGCTTAGATATATCAATATCATTCTCCCTCAAAACTATTCCATTGTAATTTTCAAGTGGTGTATTTCCATATTTGTAAGAATTAATGATATCTGAGCACCTTTTATCCCCAAAAATCACTATTAAACTCTACCACAGAATACAAGTATCAGGAATGTTTGATGTACTTCAAGGTGTGCCAAATTCTGTACTGAAATAGGAAGCAAGTTTCATCCTTCCAGAAACTAATGCAAGGTGTAGTTTTGAATTATTGGCTAAAATTAATTTAAATTTGGAGCCCTTCAGCTTCTATGGTTTTTCAAAATGATTTCATATCCTCCTAGTCTAATGGAGCAACTGCAATTTCAGAGTTTTGAGGCTTATCATCACAATACTTGACAGCATACTGAGCTGAACAAAACTCAATTAGAGGCAAAATAATGAGTAACTAACATTGATCTTCTGAAAAATTGCTACTTTAATTTAAATGCATATAGTTGCAATTTTGTCATTAAATTCTCTTATTATCAGCCCTTAATTTCATTTGTTTTTACAGTATTTCTTTTCTATGTTCTGCATATCGCTGTTCAGCCTGAAAGGGAATGTAAGGTGAATGTAAGGTGGATGTAAAGTATGCATATTTACTTACAGGCCAATCTAGCTTTAAATCAATTTAATATAATAATTTTGATGTAGATGAAATTAAAACACAACTTACATCATCGTCATCATCTTCAATGGCTTCTCCTGTAAAATACAATACTGATCGTGGAACTATGCGCTCCCGTAGAAAATGGCCAATTTCAAAATCAGCTGCAAGAATTGCTTCAGCATCATCATCCTGCATAAGTAAATTAATAAATATAGTGCCATTATCTGTACTTACTAAATGCAAATATACCATTTCATTCAACCTTTTTAGTGTCAGCAGCATTTTCTATTCCCCTTCTCAATCTTGGCAACTTTAAGATGTGTCGACTGCAACTCCCAAAATTCCCCAGCCAGAGTGGGAATTCTGGTTGAAGACTTCTGGGAATTTAAGTTCATACTTCTTAAAAGTTGCAAAGGTTGAGAAATACTGGTCTAGTCACTTTGCTGTATAATTAATTAATTAATGTTTTTTTTTAAAAAAAATCATTTATTGGCCTGCCAAGAAATATTGAATTTTTAAATTCACAAAATATTTATGATCAAATTTGATTCTGGATTGTCCTGGCAGTGAACCTGCCGTAGTCTACAAAAGTGTGTTAATTAAAGTTTGTACTAATCAATAAATAACAATAAAACATTACTCAAATCATTACAAATGCTAATCTAACATGAAGTTTATAGCAAAAAAGAAATGTAAATTTATAAGTTTTATAAGTTTTCAAATTGTATATAAAAGTGTTTAGAGTGGGTGAAAACCTTATATAAATGGAGGGAGAGTTTCAGAGCATTAAAGTCATCACAGAGAACACCTTCCTCGTAGCTGATTTCAGTCAGGTCTCCTTAGCAGCAGCATCAGTTGATCAGATATAAATTAATTCTTACTAAAAAAAACAAACCAAAACCCTGCAATACTGCATGAATTCATATATGACTTTTTTATTGTATGGTTACAATACTTTTTCCTTAAGTTATACTTTTACATTATCTTTTGGACTCTCCCACACATTTTTATAAGTTTTAACTCATAAGTAGATAATATGTCGTCTGTATTAGCTCCTTTCATACATACAGTATGGGCAATGCTGTCTACATGTACTTACATAAATGGCAAGTAATATCATATTTACTTCCTGGAGCACTAGGAATTAAGAGGTGTATTTTCATGAAAGAATGGGCAATGACTGCATGGATCCTTCACATTAACAATCTAATCTGTTTTTAAGAACTTGTGATAATTTAATATTGTTGTATTTATTGGTGTGCATGTATGGGTTTTGATATGTATGTATATGTATGTGTATATATAAGCAAAGGGATAGACTTCCGGTTCCGGATCGCGGCGCTGGCGGTCACGCAGTCGTCTCTTCGCCGGCCGGTTTCCCTTTGCCGGTAAATCCTTAACAGGGTCGAAAGTCGCCCTGGAGGGGTGACTACCGATGAGGACTCTCGTCAACCGCGGAAGGGCAGCAGCTCCTTCTGCGGTCCAAGGCAGCTCCTTAGGGCCGATGGAGAAACGATCGGCCATTTACATGGCCGATCACTTAGCCACACCAGCCGAAAGTCAGAAGAACATCTAAGCATAAAGAGCCACCGTGGAAGATCCAGGTGAGACCCTTCCTTCCCTCTCTTTACCCTAACTATCTCCCTGTGAAAAGCTTTTGGAATTATTTCCCTGCTTTGAGAGAGCAGCGTCTGTTTACTAGGGAAAAAGAGCTCTGAAAATAAAAGAAAAAATAATTAATTTTTACTGACTATTTTTATTCTTGGATACTCTGGGGTCCTGAAAAAATTCCCACTATAGAACTTTACTACTCTACTTTTTATTACTCTATCTACTTATTAAGCTGGAGAATATTGTTGTTGTTTTTTTACTTTCTTAACTGGATAAAACTGTATTGGAACCTGGAAAAAAGATTTTGCAGCCTACTGGGGACATCTTGTGGCAAAAGCTGACACTGCAATTGTATTTCCTCTTTGATTTTGAGGGTGGGTTTGACCTTCAAATTATTATAAAAGATAAAGGATTTGAAACAGCTAGGTGGTGAAACTGCCTACTAGAAACTGTGGAGGTGGATATTGGCTGACTGTTAGTAAACATAGCCTCCACTAAAAGACTATTTCACCACTGAAATGGAGGAATTTTACCCACAGCTTAACTATAAGCTTATATTGGAAAAAATCTTGGAGGTTATGGAGCAAATGAACTCTAGGATGAATACCAAAGATGATATTCCAGAACTACAAATTGAACCTCAAATTTTAATTGATCAACTTATAGGCCAAGAAATAATAGAGAGGAACAGATCAACTTCAAAGAGGCCTGTATGCAACAACACACACAATTTAATGAGATGGAGGAACCTTACCCACAACTTAACTATAAACTTATACTGGAAGTTTTTTTTGAGCAAGTGAATTCCAGAATAAAAGCCCTTGCCCCAAAACTTCAAACTGATTTCCAGACTCCAACTGACTACTTCATAAGTCAAAAAACAACAGAAGAGGAACAAATCAACAAAGAGGACATTACACAATCCTACGTACAACTCATTGAGAACTTTGACGACCAAAGAATGACTTTAATTAAAACACTTGTGATGCCAAAAACAACAGGAAATGAATTGCAAACACGAGGTATTGAAAACTGTGATAACGTGGATAACCAACTAGTAATCACAACATTGAACAAAACTGATTATACTACTCAGACGATACTGGAAGAAGAGAAGTACGACCAAACTGAATTGTTGTTAAACACTCCTAATCAAATTTGATGATATAGAGGCTCTTTTATGGAAACCTGTCTGGCACAAAAAGAAAGCCAGAGTTAGATTCAAAAATGAGACTTAAAAATTTACTTAATAGGTTAAAAAGGCTTTTAGAGATTTTGACTGATTTAATACTAACTGAGATGAATTACTGACTAGATCAGTGGTGGCGAACCTGGCACGTGTGCCAGAGGTGGCACTCAGAGCCCTCTCTGTGGGCACGCACGCCGTTGCCCCAGCAGAGTTCACCAGAGTAGCGAGCACGTGGCATTTGGAAGCAACAGAGCAGGAAGTGAGCGAGCAAGCGGCATTGGCCCCCCGGGGATGCCATGCTCACCCAGTCTGTCGTGACCACTGCAGCACGCCCATCCAGTGGGCCACGTCCACCCCCCCGAGGGCACCACAATGCTGATGCAGCCCTGGCACTTTGCGATAAGTAAGTGGGTTTTGGGTTGCAGTTTGGGCACTCGGTCTCTAAAAGATTTGCGATCACTGGACTAGATTATAGTTTGGAATTGTAATAAGGAAAAGGTTTTATATAAAGAGTTGTAAGGATAAGAAATAGAACATATATGTGAAATATAGTAAGAAGGTATCTTTTGGAACAATATGTTTGTTTTAGATATGATAATTACTTTGATGGGATTTAAATTTTACTTAATGGGTCAAAAAGGCTTTTTAGAGATATGGATTGATTTATAGAATATATATCTGAAATATATTGGGAGTAATATTTTTATTTTAGGTATGATAATCACTTTGCAATGGAAGGAGAACAAGAAAATGGATTGTGATAAAGGAAGACATGGCATTAATAAATGTGTTATTAGAATAAGAAATAGAATATATTTGGGTAATGTAAGAATGTAACTGTATAATAATATGTTTATTTTAGACATAACTATTATGTTATGAAACAAGGGAATTTAGGGATACCCGAAGTGTAAATAATATGTTTATTTAAGGCTAAATTGGATTATGGTAACTGTAAGTTAGTAAAGCTTAAAAACAGGATTTGGACTTATATAGGTGAAATGCTATTGATATTTTTTTTTTTGACTGATTGAACTTTATTTAGAAATGTATTAATTTGAATATGTTGTATCAATTGAGGGAAATAGAGAGGGAATCTTTAAAGAATTAACCTGAGCCATGTATGTACAATTTTGTTTTGGGGTGATTGATTACCTCATCACCACGTTGTTTCCCAAGCACCTTGATGTAAAAATTAAAAAACTAATAAAACTTGTTCAAAAGAAGCAAAGGGATACATTTATTACAATGAAAAAAAAATAAAAGTGATGTTTTCATTCATAAAGACAATCACTGTGAAACTTACCAAGTCTCCACTTTCAGGAACTGAAATGAAAAAAAGATGTAACATTATATATTTAAGAATGCTACATTATTTAACTGCAGTAACTACCTGAAGTGCCCACCTTTTGTTTCCATGTAACAAGACAAAAGATGTCCCAAATGCCATTATATAAAATATAATGTAGCCTAATCTGCTAAAGTTAGACGAAACAGAGGCACTGCTAATTGATGGGTATTAGAATACAGAGTAGTATAAATTGGACTGCACTCCTATTTAAAAATCAAGTGCAGACAAAGAATCTTTAATTAAGCTTTATTCTCAAATGTCTCCATTTCATGGGGCTATTACTTCCATGTTATGCTGACTTTCAGTAAGTTTCTGTATGCAGGTTCTTATGATCATTTGGAAAATCTTAAAATGGTTTGGAACAAAATGCTTGAAATCCTGCTTCCCACATAAGCAGTTCCACCTTTTCAGTTATCCTTGAAGCTTTGTTCCATGATGTTCTGCTTTCAAGATGGTTTAAGCACATGTCAAAGACTTCTCAAATATGGTCCTGCAGGCTATGGGATATTTATTTCTAGAAAACCTTTCAAGTGTCAAAGCCAACCACCAAAACATTCTTGATTTACTATACAGTAATTTTATTATTTAACTCGATGCTACTTCAATAGCTGTGGTTTTTTTTCATTTGTGACATTATAGGAATTTTAATCTATGTTCTTTTTTATATATAATGTAAATAAAGTTAAGTTTACCTTCTGGAGGACTGAAAAAATTGAAGAAGGAATCATTGGAAACTGTTTTTGTCACTGTTCTAACTGTTCCACGCCCCTTGTGCTTTTGTTTCTTCTTTATAGTTTTCAAAGTAACATTTTTCCCCTTTTTCCAGTCTATTTGGCACCTATGGAAAAACTGTTATGAAACCAAGCACATACCTACATGTTCACTTTAACTATTATAGTCCTGGCACATAGTATCATACAACCAACCACATAACTAAAATGGATCCTGAATACATGAGTAACTCAACTATATGAACAACAAAGATAATTTAGATTTCTCAGAATATAATTCTTTAATACTAAGGAATGACTAATGTAGTACATCTTACTTTTTCTGCACACAACATAAAATAGGTTTTCTCTCTCTAGAAATTTTACATACATACTAAACAATTCAGAATTCTGCAATGTATTCAATCTGCCATAACGTTAAGATGAAAGCACACATAACAGTTCCTCTGTACATTTCCTACTTAATACTGCAAAATGAAAAATCTACCATCCCAGTCCAAAACAGATGTTTGAATCCCCAATGAAACTATGGCATTCTGATAATCTGGCAAATGGTGCTGAAAAGTTAAGCATCTAAGACAATTTAAATGGTTGCCTTAGATATATTGCACTGAACTCTACCCACCACTCCCCAATGCAGCACAACGAAATATAAACACTTTAACCTAGCATACCTAGTAGAGAGCTAGGTTAGGAAAGATTAGCCTAGGCACTCACCCAGGAATAAACAATAATGATAATGAAGTTAGAACAGATGCTAGGAGAAAACATCTTCCATTATTCTTATAAATTTCATCTAATTCAAGTACTAGGGAAAAAATAAAGCAAAAGATTCACAGTAACCTGAAAGCAAGTTAAATGGGCATTTTAATTGCATTAATTATGTAAGAATTTAGTGTGCAAGGTTATAACACAGAAAATGTAAGTGCCCTATTTCTTAACATTGCTATTTCCAACACTAGGGGCGCTAAGCACAGAATATATTTATTTTCTTTAGAGCAAAAAGCCTATTCATATGCCCATTTAAAGGTAACTTACTGTACTGATGTCTGTACATTCATTTTATAACATTAAAATATATTCATATATACTTATGCCTGCTTCAGCAATAGTCCTATTTTGGATGGTTCTCATTTAAGAATTGCACTTTACTTTAAACAGCTATGATTTGTACTCTTAATTGTTGAGATCTCCTGGTCTTAGAAACTTTAGTTACTATCTATTTGCTGTAGATATTTATTTGCTTGCCTCAAATTTATCCTTTATGAAGCAATGCCTGCTTTAATTTCCAATGATTCTGGTGCTCTTTTAGCAGAGACCCTTTTAACACTGTTTACAGCTCTGCATTTGATACTCTGGCTTATCTTGTTATCAGCTGTATTTGTTTAGTGTGATGGTTCCTCTTTTTGCTTGGTGTTATTAGTTCCTTGTTCTATACCTTTTGCTTCTATGGGTAGTCCTTGACTTACAGCAGTAACAGAGTCCAGAACTAAGATGGTAAGTTATGCTAGTGGTTAAACGATCATCATGTGACCATGACAGATTTTACCTTTGGGGGGGGGAGGTCATTAAACAAATGCCATGGTCATTAAACAAATATTGTGGTAGTTAAATGAATGTCATGGTCATTAAGCATGCCCAATAGGGTTTTTTTCTGGAAACTGGAAGTAAACTCCTGTTTCTGGCAAAAAAAACATAAATTGTGATCAACAGTCATTAAGCAAACAATCGTAAGTTGAAGATTACCCATATATAAAATTGCAACCTTTGCTCTTTGAGTTTTAGCAAACACATGGTTTCTGGCCAAGATAACAGTTAATGGGTGATCAACAGAAACAATGGTAAATTAATTTCTACATCATACAATTTAGTTTTTCTTCTCTTCTTGTTCTCATCACCCATGCAAAGTGGAGAGATTGGGAAGGAAGGTAATACAAGAGAGTAAGTAAGCACACAATGGGGAATACACTGAGTTGGTTGTGCAGTGAGCTTGCTGCTGCCAGCACATTGTTTTCAATGTGCATTCCCTATTGTGTGTCTGTTTACTTTCTTGTAATTTTTTCCTCTAATCTTTCTGCAAAGAGAGGGAAGAAAAACAATAAATCAGACATAGTACAATGTGTACTGAATATAATGGCAATCACCTGACTGAGGAACAACCCAAATGTACCTTTTAACGGTCAATGAATGAGGCAGTTGGTAAACATCAACTACCCATGAATAATTAAGTTACATTAATCTTTGGCTTGACAGCATTTGGGACCAGAATCGCCAATTGTAAGCTATGTGGTCATAAAGCATAATGTTACATGACTATGTCAGTGATGGCAGTTCTGGAAGGCCTGGTTGCCATCGTTAAGTGAGGACCATAACTTCCTAGTGGTTTCCCCTCTCTGTGGAAAGCCAGCAGGGAATATTGGAAATCGCAGATCATATAACCTCAGCTCAATGTCATTAAAAGCAAGCTGGGCACCAAAAACCCAGATTGCAATCAAGTGACTGTAAGGACACTCCAATGACTGGAACTTTCTGTTCAGCCCCATCACAACTTTCAATAGTCACAGAATGAATGACCCAAGGACTACGTGTATTTATTTAAACATTTTATGAGGCCATATATCTTAGTTCTTGGCCACTTATTATACAAAATTACACTTACCCTATGCAACCCATAATTTCTGGTCCATCGAAGGAGAAAGGATCAGAATCATCAGGTTCTGACCTCATTCTGTATGTTTTTGTTACTACTTCATTTGTGAAAAATTCATTAGGTTCAAAGTGGAATTCTAAAGTAAAAGTCTTTGAAAAAGTACAAGTTAGAATAAGTATACATAATTATAATCTGAACCACAAAACAAAACTCCATTATGTTCTTTATTAATGTTATTGTTTTATCCAAGGATTCTGCCTTTGAAGTTATCAGTTCTTAATATTGTTGAATTGTAATTTCAATCAATCCAAGCAAATATATCCAAGAGCCATAAATGAAGGGAGGTTGACAACTTTTATATTATTTTGCACAATATTCTTATTTCTTCAAGGAACACAAAGTCCATCTTCCTTCATTTAATCTTTCCCAAACCCCACAACAGGCTGACAATTATGGCTGAATAGGAATTCTGTATCTATTAAAGAACTAGTTCTCCCCTCTGTGTTATCTCAAAGAAATACTAGTTTTTACATGGTATTAATGTCTTCATTTTAGAGAACTTACTCTGAAGAATTCCCTATAGTAGAACTTCAATAGAACTCTCATCAAAATAAATTATCTGTATATGCTTAACTAGGTAGTGAACTTATAAATACATTCTTTGAAATCTTCTTTTTTAGGCATCCTTATGGGCTGAAGATTAAAACGTTTCAGCAACATAGAACCTTGGTTAAAAACAGGCTTTTGCTTTAAACTGATATAATGCTAATCATAATTAATGGGCTGGTCATTAGAGATAGACATTTCTGATTACTTAACACTTTAATTTAGGTTTTAATCCAAAAGAAGTTTTTACTGTTATGAAATACCAAATTGTTACACACATCCTCAGTGTTTAATTTTGCTATGAAGTCACTCAGGTCACATACAATCTATTGTGACTCAAGAAACACATATTCTCTATAGCAGCACCTGCCCTCTGAAATAAGCTCCCCCACCCCCGATACAAATGGCCCCAGCCTGTTAAAGTTTTGGAGGGCTGTAAAGACCTGGCTCTTCACCCACATCTTTGGCAAAGAATATTGTGTTTTCTTAGATGATGTGGTATGTTTCTCTTTCATTTCTGTCTGGTTCTTTTCATCTTTGTCATCTTTTCTTCTTCTCTCTTTTATATCTGGATTTTTTCCCTTATTTTTAATGTTTTTATTTAGGAGCCATCCAGAGTCATTGGGAGTCAATTAGTATACAAATTTAATAATAATCCACATAGAAGACATATTTTTAACAATACAAGCTTACCATAGGTTCTCCGGCTTCTGAAAACTTCACTTTAATATCTTTTAAATGCTTCAGGATAGGTTCATCATGTTCCTATATATGTAAAGTAAAACTGCAATACATTAGGCAATGCTTTTTACACTTTTAATGCAATTACAAAGTAGGAAATAATATGGTAATATAAAAGAGGAAAATTAAGAGCAACATTTTACATTTAATATCAAACGATTTTATTGTTAGTTTCACGGGTGGTACTAATATATATTTATCATAAATATTTATTTCCCTAGGACATCAAAAAGACTTGTGCAGAAATGAAGAATTTATCATATACTTAGTGCTATATTTCGACCAAACATGAGACATACAATCTGAAGAATCCCAGAAAGGATTACTGATGGAACATTACACAAAGTAAATGGGTAAGCCCAGAAGAAATATTTTAATGATGTCCATGCTACCTAGTTCTGAATAAGATAAGTTCTAATTCTTAAAGTTTAGTTTATCATCAACATTTCAAATAATTAAAACTTTACTCTCTTACCTGAACCATATCACTGAGTAAATCGACATTCTTGAATACTGTCAGCCAAAATTCAGGAATTCCTTTAGGATCATCTTTTTCTTGATCTTTTTTCTCCTCTTCAAGCTTGGCCTTCTCTTTCATTTCCTCCTTGTTAAAATTAGTAAGTTAATCTTTCTAATATTTGAGTGCTAAATACCTATCAAGTTTAGTGGTATACAGTCAGCAACAAAGATTGGGTAAACATTAATTATTTTATTTAATTAAAATACTTATATACTGTTTCCCATTAAGAAAAATCTCAACGCAGTTTACAAAGTATATTTATATGCCAGACAATAAGCTACAATGTCCTTACTTTTAGGCTACATGTTTTCCTACTACTGTTGAGAGGTATCAGAAATTTTCCACCGCAAAAACTAAGATTAAAAAAACTCAGACTTCAGATTCCCCTCTTTACAGTAACTTTATTTCCTATCTTTATATTTATGAAGACAGTAAAAAACATGAGGTCCCTAAAGACCATGCATAACCTACTGAATACAAAACTAATTTTCCCACCAAATGTAACCTTCAATTGGTTTTAATCTAATCTAATTCACTTCTCTCCTGTTAGTTTCAATGGGAGGGAATTTGAACAAGGAAACGAACAATATAAAAGAAACAAAAATCCACTGCTCCATCCCTTCTGCTTCATAATGCAAACACAAAAGGGCTTTAGAGTACCTTCCTATTAGTGATCCCATGAAATAAGGCAGGACTGTCCTTTAAGTCTACTTCCAATAACATATAGGTACTCACTGAAATTTCTTCTTCCGTGTCTGTTTTCCACTCACATTCTTCTTCAGTAGGTTCATAAACAGCATTGATTATTTCACTTCTCTGGAAGATCAAACCATCATTCTTTCAGATTACCATGTTAATATAACCCAATACCTTTTATAAAGTGGTAAAGCACGATTCTTTTTTGGGAAATAAAAACTACAAAATTAGAAAATCTATAGGAATTTCAGGCACTCCCATTTTCAACATTATATAGTAAAAGCATACAGATTACCTTGTCAAATAAGGGCTGATAAAGAGTAGCATATTTCCTTTCCAATTCATGAACTTCTTCATAAAACTTTGCTTCTATCTGTGCACATTTAACTTGAAGATTCTTGAGTGCATTTACTCGTCTTTTAACTACTTTAGGCAAGCTGTGGGGAGTGGAAGTATATTGCATGATTATACTAACAATAATTCATTTAAAAATAAAAATGTCAAAAAAAATGTTGGTTGAAATGTATAATTTCTAGCAAATGCAGCCTGTATATACAAAAATATTATTGTAATATACCATTCCTTAGCACAATTTCAGGAAAAAAGTTACAAACTTAGCTTCATTTTATGCACTACAGGACTTGAAAATTGAGATTAAGCAGTTATCTATAATCTTTACATAGTTTTATTAAATATAGCTTAACCTTACTGTTCTATTAACACATTATTGATTTGTCTCACTTATTATTACACTGCCTAGAGTAGATTTGAAACGAAGTGACAAATTCAAAACAATTTAATCTCTAGAAAAAAATTATTCTCACGTTTAAATTTTAAAAAGTTATATGAATCTAAAATTGACATTAACTAATGTACTTTATAATAAAAGATTATCAGCACTAGACAGGATGCTATGTTAATACTACAGAAGTGCTTTTGGTGATCAACATTATTACTAATCCTATAATCAATTAAAAATATTTACTTAATGCATACATATACTGATTACAAGGATTGAAAGCTATACTTTCCACTATTTTTCAATTAGTTAATAATTATACTTTTCTCTACTTTGCAATTTAATTGCTAAGGTGACTTCTCTTTAAATCCACAAACAGGGAAATTCAGATAGAGGTGGTTTGTAGTGGATAATATTTTAAAATACAATTCCCTCTCAAAAAAATCTTGAGTTGAAATAGCAATGTAACACATAGACATGTTAGCAAAAACTAGAAGTGAGAATATGTTTTGCTGTTAAAGAGTATTTAAAAGAGGAAAAAGCAATGCTCCTCTACAGATAGTCCTCAACTTATAACCATTCAGTTAGTGATCATTTGAAGTTACAACTGCACTGAAAAAAATGACTGATGACCAATTTTCACACTTATGACCCTTGCAGCATCCCCACAATCATGTGATCAAAGTTTGGATGCTTGGCACCTAGCATGTATTTATGACAGCTGCACTGTCCTGGGGTCATGTGATCACCTTTTGTGACCTTCTGACAAGCAAAGTCAAAATGGAAGCCACATTCACTGAACAACTGCACTGATCCACTTAACAACAGTGGCAAGAAGATTTGTTAAGATTGTAAAATGGAACAAAATTCACTTAACTGTCTTGCTTGACAATTTAAATTTTGGGCTCAACTGCGGTCATCTCTGTAGACTGTATGACGTTCATGGAGCAATCTTAAACATGTAAACTGGTAACAAAACTTGGTTCATGGAACCATGCTCCTGTACTCAATAGCTAATGCAAAAAGCACTGATTTGTGAGTCACAAATCAAAATTCCTTTCTGTAATTGTTTGTTTGTTTGTTTATATTTCATATTTCTGAACCTTTTTTTAGAACATTTTGCCCTAAATCCATTATAATAACACTTGTGTTCATTGCTGTGGAATTCATATAATATTTTCCCTTGGCCATCTACAATATATTATTTATGGCTCTGGGGCTCTAAAGAACAATTTTTCACCAGTGATTAATAAGGTAGGGGCATGTATTGGGGATACTGTCCTTCACGCTCACACATGCCTATCTTCATTTTCCTAATGAATATATGCAGCAATACTATTCTTTCATGATAAAAGTTGCCAATTTCTAGCTCTTCAATAATGAGAACAGAGAAATTTAGGACACCTCAGCAAACTCTATTTTTTATTTCAGTCACCACTGGACCATTACTCTCTTTACTCACCAACATTTTTGTTTGTGGAAGCATATTTTAAGAAGACATTTAAATCCCAGTTTATCAATAGAATGCCCAGCAAAATTTGGGCAATAATTTATAAAAAGGGGCTACCAAACCTGCACTCTTACCTATAAAATCCATAGCAATAAAATTATAAATAGAATTACAAAAAAATACACGTCCTATCAAAGATCATAATGCAGCATAGCCCTCTCCCAAACTATCACAGAATCATTTGATACAGTATCAGCCCCTTAAGAAAAGGAATCAAATACCACTCAACATGCAATGTTTTATACAACTAAGCTTTCAAATGTAAGAAGTATTCTGTAATACTTGCTATTTAATCATAAGTGAACCAGCTAATTACATCCCTACCTGCTATATTCAGAGGAAAAAGACAGACAAGTAGTAAAGTTGCATAACAAAGCAAAATGCTTTTAGTGTGATAAATATAGCAAAAAGGTATCATGGCAAAGAGCTATTTCTAATTAAAATTGAATAGAGACATAGGATTAGGGTAGTGAGTAAAACAAGTTAAAATTACAAGAACTTAAGAGAATGGAAGTACTTCTTTAGAAAAACTATGTCTGCAATTTTAGAAAGATTTTAATAAATGATTCTAAGGGTAGAATCTTCCAAGGAAAGAAATAATGCTTTACTTGAATTGATTCTGTCAAGAAATGTATCTCCCACATGTAAACAATTACATCAGATCTGTTCAGTTAAGACATGCAAAATATACCTGCAAAGTCATTTAAAGTCAAGTGAACATGCAAAATATTAAATACAGTTCTATGTGTTATCCTTGTTAATTTAACTATCTTTAACTGGCAAAGCTGACACGCTATATAATTTTTAGTATTGAGTTACTTGTAATAAAAAGCAAGCTTTTGTAACTTCTCAAAAAGTATAGTATTTCATTGAAAGCAGCATCATTAAACCCAGTAAGAACTTACTGATCTTGGGTCAAGGACTTTTCAGATTAGCAGAGGTTACTTAAATATGCTGTGAAAAAGCAAGCAAGCAAGCAAGATCACAGCAGATCTGAGATCAATTATGGCCAGGAAAGTAACCTGTAAAGATCAAAATGTGTCATGCATAAATGTATGTGTTCAGATAAACAGCTTCCAATTCCATCACCATAGGAAACAATTGGAGGAAGACATGATTATTTCAGTTGATTCTATATTTTGTCATCCCACCTCAGCGATGTCTCATGTTAGGATTCTATGATTTTTTATGAGATGGGTTGGGCTGAGAGAGAATGACTGGCTCAAATTGTTGTC
>NW_015387209.1:347855-355323 GCF_001527695.2 Protobothrops mucrosquamatus
ATGTGTCATGCATAAATGTATGTGTTCAGATAAACAGCTTCCAATTCCATCACCATAGGAAACAATTGGAGGAAGACATGATTATTTCAGTTGATTCTATATTTTGTCATCCCACCTCAGCGATGTCTCATGTTAGGATTCTATGATTTTTTATGAGATGGGTTGGGCTGAGAGAGAATGACTGGCTCAAATTGTTGTCAGCAAAAATGAGCAGGGAAGAATACTCTGTATGTTTGCCACCTTGAGTTGCATAAGAAAAAAAGGTTGGGATAAAAATCCCCCCCCAAAAAGGACAATTTGCAGCAAGGGAAAAAAGATGTGTTGAAAAAAAAGTTCAACACACACAACCTAAAACAGCCCATTTTAGCTAAGATGTCGTAGTCCAATCTTTCAGACATTGCTTCTAGGCCTCTCAGATAAGGTCAAGTGTAGTGTAACAGTTTTACTCCAAACATGATCATATAATTGTCACACTTGAGAAAAGTTTCAAGAACAAAAGCTTGACTTTATCTGAGGAAAGGGAACATCTAGAAGTCCCCTATTACAGTATTGATGAGTAAATTGTCCAGCACAATAACAAAGCATAGGAGTATCCATCCATGACCTAAACCAGGACAAGTCTAGAATGACCTCACTCTGACCAATAGCCTCATACCCTACTGTTGTTCTGTCACCTTTTATTCTGATAGGCAGTTCCACAACTACATACAATATATTATTAGCCTTGCATATCCTTGCAGAGCCATGGTGGAGCAGCGGTTAGAATGTAGTACTGCAGGCTACTTCTGCTGACTGTGGCTGCCAGCAGGTTGGCAGTTTGGTTCTCACTGGCTCAAGGTTGACTCAGCCTTCCATCCTTCCAAGGTCGGTAAAATGAGGACGCAGATTGTTGGGGGCAATATGCTGACTCTGTAAACTGCTTAGAGAGGGCTGTAAAGCACTGTGAAGCGGTATATAACTCTAAGTGGTATTGCTATCTTGAAATAGCAACTCTCCCCACTTGATTCTCATTACAAAAGGGCAACAGATGGTGAAAACATGCAAAGAGAGACAACTTTGTGATGTAAGAATGAATAAAAAGTTTGGGGAAATGTTTTATTATCACTTAACATTTTCAGATTTTGGCGTTAGAGTAAAGGAAGAAGGGATAAAATAAGGAAGACCTGGAAAGCCCAATTCATGAGACAAGAGTTGTGAGTTAGGATTTCTCTTTCACGGATGACTACCTATTTCTACACGATGGGTAACAAATATAAACACGACGGATTATTTCAATGACGCGACCGATATTATATTCGTTTTATAACTAGACCTGTTACGTCGTCAACGTAGGTAAAGAATTTATGATTCATAATACTTTACAGACGTAAGACTCAAACACGGATATTATTTTACACAAAATGAATAACATTTTTCTATTTCAAGTAAAGCAACAGAAGCAGCAAAGTAGAATAAAAATTTCAAAGAAAGCATTATGTTCCACAAAAATCAAAGATAACAGGAAGCAGTCATGTAATTGTAATGTATTTAATTACAGATTATACAAACTTGTAATTGTCATATCTCTATATGCTTCCCACTATCTTTCATAAAGAAAATCACATACTTTTCTTCTCAACATTATTAGTGGAATCTTATATAGATAACTAAAAAATTCTCACTGAGCTAAATACTTGTTTCCAAGGAAGCTTGAATAGGACTGCAAGCTGTTCTTTTCTAAATCATCAATTATGAAAGCTTCTCTGAATCAGATTGCAGGTAGCCCTCAACCTACAACCATTCATTTATTGACTGTTCAAAGTTATACTGGTACCAAAAATGTGACTTACAATCAGTCCTAGACCAACACAGTGTCCCCATGGTTATGGGATCAAAATTTGGTTGCTTGACATCCAGTATATATTTAAGTGGTTGCAGAGTTCTGGAGTCATGTGATTGTCACTTACAACCTTTCCAGCGGGCTTCTGGCAAACAAAGTCAATGGGGAAAGCCAAATTCTCTTAAAGACAGCATGATTCACATAACCCCAGAGATTTGCTTAACAACCATGTCAAAAAAGGCTGTTAATTTGTGTGTGACCCACTTAACAACTGCTTTCCTTAACAAATGCTGTGTAAGACTACCTGTACTTGTCGGATGCACAATTTAACTACACATACAAGACACATTCCATTCATTATTTTGCCAAATGATTATGTGGCATTACACACACACAAAAAAAACTAATCAAGGAATAAGACAGTAAAATAATATACTGTAATATACCTTTCTATATATCCTGTAGGTGTTCCCACCAAGCCATCAAGCCTTTCCTGGAGGGCTGCAAGAATCTGAGGATTCTGCATCATTTGTACAGTTAGTTGGCGTGCTGAACAAAACAGAACAGATTTTTAAAAAATCTTATAAAATATTGTTACCCTTGTTATCTTTTTTTAATAAATAACACAAAATAAATAATTGTCCCCTCTCTATATGCTCACTGATTTAAGGTAATTAGATAAGATACAACACTATATTCATTGCTAGACAATAATAGCAAAAGAAATTACTCATGTAAAGCCTCTTAAACTTTGCAGGCTAGTTGAAAAGATAAACATGTATAAATATTATTACAATATTTCATTTTCAGGTTATGTAAAGTGCAAAAAGTTAGAAATATTAACAAAAATAAATTAGGGCATGTGTTTAAAGATAAGAAAACATTGTTAGAATTCATTTATACTCTCACTATTCATTATACTTCTTCTACTCTTCTAAAAGCATTCCAGCTTCTACCACTTCTAAATGCCTCTTCATCCCATAACTTTTCTCAATTCTCTTTCTGATGAACTCATAAATCCCATCTGATCACAACTTTCTTAGTTTTCTCTTCTTCTCTATCTAATCATTTGTCCTTCATCTATTTGGGTTTATCATTTAGTACTTACATTCTCACTATACGACCCAATCACTTCAACGTATTTTAGTATTGGTCACACATTTTTAAATTCAATCAATATTCATACTGCATTCATTATTGGACTTAATTCTCCTTTCTAACAGAATAACAAAAAATGCATTTCAAACAAGTTATAAATTGATTTTGCATTTTAATGAGTGAAATAAGTATTTGACCCCTTTGCAAAACATGACTTAGTACTTGGTGGCAAAACCCTTTTTGGCAATCACAGAGGTCAAACGTTTCTTGTAGTTGGCAACCAGGTTTGCACACATCTCAGGAGGGATTTTGTCCCACTCCTCTTTGCAGATCCTCTCCAAGTCATTAAGGTTTCGAGGCTGACATTTGGCAGCTCGAACCTTCAGCTCCCTCTACAGATTTTCTTTGGGATTAAGGTCTGGAGACTGGCTAGGCCACTCCAGGACCTTAATGTGCTTCTTCCTGAGCCACTCCTTTGTTGCCTTGGCCATGTGTTTTGGGTCATTGCCCTACTGGAATACCATCCACAACCCATTTTCAATGCCCTGACTGAGGGAAGAAGGTTCTCACCCAAGATATGGTACATGGCCCCGTCCATCATCGTTTTGATGGGATGAAGTTGTCCTGTCCCCTTAGCAGAAAAACACCCCCAAAGCATAATGTTTCCACCTCCATGTTTGACGGCGGGGATGGTATTCTTGGGATCATAGGCAGCATTCCTCCTCCTCCTCCAAACACGGCAAGTTGAGTTGATGCCAAAGAACTCGATTTTGGTCTCACCTGACCACAACACTTTCACCCAGTTCTCCTCTGAATCATTCAGATGTTCATTGGCAAACTTCAAACGAGCCTGTACATGTGTTTTATTGAGCAGGGGGACCTTGCAGGCACTGCAGGATTTCAGTCCTTCACGGTGTAGTGTGTTACCAATTGTTTTGTTGGTGACTATGGTCCCAGCTGCCTTGAGATCATTGACAAGATCCTCCCGTTCTAGGCAGATTCCTCACCATTCTCATGATCATTGAAACTCCGTGAGGTGAGATCTTGCATGGAGCCCCAGACCGAGGGAGATTGACAGTTATTTTGTGTTTCTTTGCTGATTGATAGGGGAACAAATACTTATTTCACTCATTAAAATGAAAATCAATTTATAACTTTTTTGAAATGCTTTTTTCTGGATTTTATTGTTGTTATTCTGTCTGTCACTGTTAAAATAAACCTACCATTAAAATTATAGACTTATCATTTCTTTGTCAGTGGGCAAATGTACAAAATTAGCAGGGGATCAAATACTTTATTCCCCTCACTGTATATAGATCCAAAACCTTTTTACCAGCATTTGCACATCCTGAAACTTCTCCCATGCTTAAATAAATATTTTACCAACATGCACTAATACATCTATACGCTTTTCAAAAACCTAAAAAGTTTTCAACAGTTTTATATAATTTGGAATTATTTAGTCCACTTCCCTGTTAAACAACAACTACGTGTTCTTTGGTACATTATATTTTACAGCTATATTCCTTGTTGCATCATACAACGTAACATTTGCTGCAACCTATTCAAATTCTCACCCAATATTGTTTTACCTACAAATAAATGTTTACAGATTCACATCCTCTACCAATTTCACAAGCATTCCTTATACATTTGTGCATAAATATATAATCAAGGGAGCATTATATATTCTTTTCTTACTCCCTCTATTATTAATTTGCTAAGCACTCCATTTATTCTCACACATACTTCATTTATTCCATAAACACTCTTACAGCTTACAGCAACTGGAGCTCCATATCTGTAGAAAGCATTCCACAATTCAACTTGTCATTATTTTACGCTATCTCTGAATCAACATCCATACAATAAAACTTTCATCCCACATAAATTTCTTAATGACCTGCTGCAGAATAGAAATCTAATCTTTATTACTTTTGTCCTGCAGAGCATATTGGACTTTCAAAATTTTGCTTACTGTTAACTTCTATATTTCAATCAGAAATCTGAGAAACGTGTTCCCCAGTCACTACCTTACCTTCTATAATTTTTGCACTTAAGCTTGCTTCTTTTGTCAAGGGAAACAATGGCATTCCCCTAACAACTGGACACAGATGCGGTCTTCATATCCATAAAGCCACCCCAAAAGCAAACTAAATCTACAAAGTACTGTATATTTATGAGAAATTTTGCATTTAAATTTAGTGTATGTTCATTTTGAAGATTGAAATCCTATGTGTTTTGACACTAAAATAAAGTCCACTCTATTCAGTGGAGCTTTAATGATATGTGGGAATGACCCTGGGAGATAGGGCAAGAGACACAGCCAAGAGAATGGTCAGATAAAAGACAACTCTGCCCACAGCATAAACAGGGGTTGGGAAAGAGCTTATTTAGAAGTAAAACATATAGGCTGCAATAGAAAACCTCTTAATAAAAAAGTACTTTTCATAAATATTAATTAGTAGATATTTGTGACCTAAAAGGTAAATATTGCATTTACCAAGGTATTGTTCCCGCCCACATCACTAATAAGTGTTTACATTATTAGGCCTCATATTATATTTGAAAATGTGCATTTATAGTACTCACAAACAACTTAATAATCTCATGTTCGTTTCTGTCCTTACCTTTACTGTTAGCATCCTCACCAGATTCTTCTTCTTCTACTTCTTCAACATCTTCCATATCTTGCTGGTCAAGCTCAGCCTGTTCTTTGCTATCCAAAGCAAGCGTTTTCAATTTGTTATCCAGATATTTATTTTTTCTTAAAAGTTAACACTTCAAATACATGCTATCAACATGCTGATCAAAATATGTGCAGAAATTAAAGTCTTTCAAATAAATTTACTTAATGCAAAAATCATCAGATTTTCTTCATTCAGCATTCTGCTTCAACATTAAGAACCAACAATGGCAAAAGTGGAAAATATCCCTGTTCTACTTATGAAACTCTAGGATAATGTCTTTCAGTTTAGAATACCGAGAATATTTCAGGGACAGTGTATAGTATATCTTGTTTTGTGATAAGCTTCTGCAATTAAAATAATATGTATGTGATCATTTACAAAACAATTGTATTTTTAAAAATTAAAATATATAAATATTAATAAAGAGACACTACTCAAGCTCTTTGGTGCTAGAGGAATCAATTTATCTGTCCTGCAAAAAGATCACATGATGCAAATTTACATTATACTGCAATACACATGAAGACCAAACTTCTCAGCACTATAGCTACATAAAGAATCTAAGTGCCAAAAATGATAGATGTTACTGGAATTTGGTTTTGTAAGGCTTCACATTGATTTTTATTGTTCTGATGGATTACATAAAGAAATATAACTTGTATACATTGCTTGCAGTACAAGGCTCATTTAAATATTTAGCATCATTTCCAGTTATTGTAACTGCACTTTTCCCCTTTCCATTTATATTCTTCAAATGTACATTGTCTTGCCTTTGGCACACAAAACACTATAACTGACATTTTTAAGAATAAGTAAGACAACATTGTCGTTCCAATTTAGCATTATTGTTCAGAATGAAGAGCAGGTCCGGTCAAGCATAAAGCTACTGATTTCAGAACAGAATTTTTAAAATTTATATAAGAACATGAATTTGACACTCAAGTTTTCATTGGAACAGAACATAAGACATGTCATGTTCATTACTCTGCACTTGGTATTTATAAGTCAACACAACAAGTACTGATATTTTATTGTATCCATATGTAACCTGAATTCTATTCTTTTATTCACTGTTCCATATTTATGTTGAATTCTTAAAGGGCAACAATCTTATCTTGTAGGTTGTATATTATTATCATTACTTAACTACGGCTAGCCAACAAGAATCCTTGGGATAAAACATTCTTTTAAGCAATTTTAACATTGTTATATGTAGATATTCTCAGGCACCATAAAATTAAATCATTGTTATGGTACCATTATTGGAAGAAATATAGAAAAATCTGTTTAAAAATCTATTTAGAATTGTACAAGTAGTCTTTGACTTACACCATTCCTTTAGTGACCGTTTAAAGATACAACAGCACTGAAAAAGCAACTTATGACTGTTCAGCATATGACCGTTGCAGTAGCCCCATGGTTACATGATCAAAATTTGAATGCTTGGCAACTGAGATGTATTTATGATAGCTGCACTGTCTTAGGTGATGTGATCACCATTTGTAACCTTCCCAGCTGGCTTTCAACAAGCAAAGTCAAGGGAAAAGCCAGATTCACTTAATGACCACAGGATTCACTTAACAACTGCAGTTATTTGCTTAACAACAAAGTGGCAAAAAGATCATACATTGTTGTTAAAATTATTAATAACTACCTTGCTTAGCAACGGAAATTTTGGGTTTAATTATGGATTTAAGTCTATATGTCCAAGAATAAAAACTCATTAATATTTCAAATATCTTTGAATTAATCAATGGAACAACCTGCCTCCAGAAGCGGTGAATGCTCCAACACTGGAAGTTTTTAAGAAGAGACTGGACAGCCATTTGTCCGAAATGGTGTAGGGTTCCTGCCAGAGCAG
>NW_015387209.1:355402-368371 GCF_001527695.2 Protobothrops mucrosquamatus
TTATTATTATTATTATTATTATTATTATTATTATCATCATCATCATCATCATCTTGAGAACGATTGGGCTGCTTATAAAAACCTAGGACTGTGCGTTGCTTTGATTTTTATTCTAAAAAGGTGCTTTAAAGCAGGCAATGAACCCCAAAAGCATCTCAAAGCAATCACAGTCCTAAAGAAATACACAGCTGCTTTAGGGAGAGATATGGAAGGTTTGTACCTTTGTGTGCTCCAAAGCAACCTTTTCAGAATTGAATCAAAAGCATGGCAATTCTAAAAAAAAAATCTACTGTCAAGTTTCAGCTCGTATTACAAGCCTGAGATTACTATGTTTAACATCAGTTATGTGCTTAAAACCCTAAGCTGAGGACAACCTACATTCTATAGCAAATTTATCAAATTATTTTTGCAGAATTTATTCATTTTAGGGAGCAGCCATCAAGTAAGCAAATACCTAAAAGGATTTATGATCACTAAATATTATTCTACCACAATAAGTGCTCCAAATCAAATACATATATTTAGTAAAAAAGCATTTTATTTATATTGTGGTGGAAGAGGAACATATTGCTCCTTTATGAAAACTGAGTTATGATACAGATGTTTGACAATCATATATCCATCTTTTTTATCCTCAAAAGTTTGTCAAAGGGCAACATAGAAAATATCTTTGTTCATTTTTTTACAATATGAAACAAACCACCATGATACACCTGAATCAACTCTTTGAATTTAAAATACATTTTCTTGCAAACATAAAAGCATTACTATCTAATGTTTAAAGCAAATATGCATAACTGTCTGAATCTGGCATTAAATGTCACACATAGCAAGGTGAAAGTTAAGGGTGAATTTTGCTGATCTAAGCCCTTTCAAAAATTAACAGCAATCAAAATGGGAAAAAGTTGTCTTCTTACTTGTCAATGTCTGCCATATTTCCAGACCTCAGCAAACCTCTAAGAAAAGAAAAGAAATAATTTAAAATTGCTTTAAACAGAAATTATACTAATGTTGAACTACGTTGCAATGGATCTGGGAGAGTATGGTATTGTAAGCATTTTAAAATCTGTCAGGACTATGGCCCTCCTCTTTTTGTATGATCATAAACAAAGTATTAGGTTGAAAAGTATTTAAGTAAAATTCCTAAATTACATGTAACACTACACATTATGAATGGTGCAAGAACCCAATATGTATCTTGGTACACTAAAAAGATACTCATAACTTGAACATCTCCTAGCAACTACATGGACACATTTTTATACCTTTCTCAGTAGCAATGTGGAAATAAGCAGTGGTGTATTACAGAAGTAATTCTGATGTTCCAAACCATAGTTTGCACTCTGAAAAGAAAGTTGCCTACATATTCAGAATTGCTCTGCAATACTAAGGTAAACCTATCCACAAAGATGAATGGAAGAACTCCACTTCACTGGAAAGTGAATGTTGCTACTCTGTTTCAAAATAGATAATTTTAATTGATATTGTTGCAACACAATTAACTCCCTCTTATCTTTATTAACAAAGAGAATGTGTGATTATGGCATGTAAAAATTTATTCACTTCTTTCTGTGAAAATTGTAACAATGTTCTGAAACATTGTTCTTGTTTGTAAGATCTAGTTCATCCTAGCACTTGCTTCTACAATATTGTTACTCATTTGCAGAGATATCCGTGACAGACTCACATAACTGGTCATTGTTAACTGGGCAGAGTTGCTTCTTGTACATAAGCTGCATACTCAGGAATGCTAGATTGTGTTAAATAATAATTTAAAGCATTTGTTATTACTGAATATATATATATATATATATATTGAATATATTGTATTTTTGTTCCTACCAGAAGAACAGATATACAAAATTAAGTGTTATTAGAACTGTGGAATATTTAGTTAAAATTACTTGTCAATTAAGACATTACTAGTAAAGCCCAATTTTTACATTAAGTCATCAAATAGCAGGCTTCTTCAAAGGCTTCTCTGGAGTCTATTTGCTGGCTTTAGTGGAAGACCACTTAAAAAAAGATATTGATAAGACTGAGCAAGTCCAGAGATGGGTAACAAAAATGGTGCAATGTCTGAGGGACAAAACATATTGGGAGAGATTGGAGGAACTGAATATGTACAGCCTGGAGGACAGATGGGAAAGGAGTGACAAGATTGAAACCTTTAAATTTATTATGGTTGTGAATAAGTTACTAAAAGGCAGTATTTTCAATATTAAGCAAAAATCAAGAATACAGGGACATAACCTCAAACTGATAGGATGGAAATTCAAAAGTAATGTTAGAAAGTATTACATCAGAGAAAAAGTAATAGATCAATCATTAGTAACTGGAATAAACACATGTTCATCATCCAACAAAAATTAAAAATAAAATAAAAAATAAAAAAAATAAAAATAAAAAACAAATTCAAAGGGCAGACTCAAAAGACACTAGATCTTTTTCTGCCATCAGTTTTCTATGTTTCTATATTTTGACTGGTAATCGAATTGATTTAACAAATCATCAAAGTTTTCATACTTCCACTTATATTGAGTGATGTTATCTTCCATTTGTGTAATAGTTTCCAGCTATTTTGAGTAATATATGTCTAGAAGACTGTGACTGCCTTTTCAAAGGTTCCTCAAACACAGCCCTTCTACATAAAAATATTATATGCAAGGCACTGATAAAGAAATTTGTATCATAATTTTAGAACTATATTTCATTAGATTCAAACACCTCCAAATTTTGTTTCAAACACAGAAATATCTGCATACACAATACACAAGCTCTTGTATAGCTTTTCATTTCACTTGAATGAATTATGTAAGGTCATTGTCCAAACAGTATTTAATGAGATGATAACAATTCTGACGTCTCTACACCAGACATGCCAAACACAAGTTTTGGCCCGCTATGTGGTTCCGTCCGGCCCAGGGACCTGCTCTGGAAACAGCAAAGGATCGGCCCACCGCACCTCGGCCTGGCCCAGGCCAACCAGGCACCGATCTACAACCTGGTTGCATCCATCAACGCGCAAGCAGAGTCCGGCGTCTTGCCCCACAGGCTGACTTCACTCAGGACGTCAGTGCTGGTTGTCTCCTTTGCGCACACCCAGGGGGCAGGGCAGAGGCAGCAAGGCAGCTCCTTGCTGATACCAGAGCTGCCCCGTGTAACTTTGTTTCCTTTGTTCCTTTCTTCCTTCCTTCTCTCCTTCTCATCTCTTTCCTTCCTCCGCACTCAGGAAGGGGTGATGGGAGGGGGAGAGATTGCCAGTGCTGTCATGCTACCGCCGGTCTCGCTATCCCACATGGGCGGGTGGGGGTGGTCCCAGTGAAAGGAAAGCCTCGTGGCTGCAAGGCTGGAAGTGCTGGTGGGAGGGGTGGCAACACTGATCTACAACCTAGTTCCGTCCATCAAAGCCGGAATGTGCTCAGCCTTAGATCCATGGGGCAGCCCCACCTTGCTCCCTGGGTGCACGCGCAAGCGGAGTCCGGTGTCCCTGCTGGCTGTCTTGCCCCACAGGCTGACTTCACCCAAGGACGCCAACACTGGCCGTCTCCCGTGAGCACACCCAGCAGGCAGGAAAGAGGCAAGGCTGCCCCTTGAATCTAAGGCTGAGCACATTCTGGCTTTGATGGACGCAACCAAGTTGTAGATCAGCATCGCCACCCCTCTCACCAGCACTTCCAGCCTAGCAAGACCAGCGGCAACATGGCTGCACTGGCAATCTCTCCCCCTCCCATCACCCCTTCCTGAGCGCAGAGGAAGGAAAGAGATGAGAAGGCGAAGGAACGAACGGAATGGAGGGAGGGATGGTGGGTGAGTGGGTGGGAGGAAAAAAAGGGAGGGAGGAACAGAGAGAGGAAGGAAGAGGGTGGGAGGGAGGGGAAAAAGGGATGGTGGGAGGAAGGAATAGAAGAAGGAACGAGAGGGAGGGAAGGAGGAAAAAAAGGAGGAAGATTTCAGAATCAGAACTTGAAATTTTGCATATAGCTGGGAGCTGACTGACATAACAAAAGAGAAGGACAAGAATTCTGCTGCTTGTTTTTGAATCCAAGAAAAAAATTAAATATGATGGTGGGTGGGAGGTGTTACTTCAAGTAATTGCTTTATCAGTGATGTACCTTGATTTGACAGAGAATGATTATGGCAACAAAATCTGCTGCTCCAGTTCAGTTTATACATCCTATCCACTCTTATCTTTCTGCATTGCAGAGAAAGCCATTTAATCTTTCATTGAATTCTCCACTAAAAAGAATAGCAATGAGGTTAATTTAAGATACTAATAACACAAGGTTTTGCTAGAATAAGCAACATCACATGATGACATCAGAACTTATACTCAAGTACTTTTTGGCTAAGTCATCAGGCTTTAGCTGGATATTTAAAGTAGCATAAAGATCAATCTTAAACTTTCTATTAAGGTCTAAATAAGTTGTCAGAAGAATCGTGAATACATCATGGACATTGTCCAATCTGTAGAGTCTATGAGTAACTATTGCTGTCATCTTGTACCTTTTCCCCTACCATTCTTAAGAAAAGAAAAAAGACTGATTGAATACAGCAAAATTCCTCTGAAAGCAATTCCACTTAAAAAAAAACTATGGTATGAATGTCTTCATGTCAAATCTGCAATTCTTAACATTAAATGGTTGGTCTTTCATATTAAAAAAAACTAATTTTAATCAAAGTTTAAAAATAAATGTGATCTATTTGAACAATAAAATTAAGAATATGTCATTGCCATTAACTTCTACTTAAGTATTATTTATGCACAATCCCTATTCTTAGCCCTATAGCTTAAAACAAGTCACTGTATCCATACTTTTTCTTCTGCAGAGATCAGAAAAAAATTCTAAGTACTGTATACTCTAGAAAGACATTATAATCATAATGAATAAAGCTAGCAGAATACATAAGTGATTACATATTTCTTCTGCCCACTCCAATTCACTAGTCTAAAGTTGTTTGAAGGGAATATTAATGAAAATTATAATGCTGAAATACATCACTTCACCATCAAATAATAATTTATATAGTAACACATCATGACAGTCCAAATTATAAATGTCCTTAAGGTTTTATGCCACAGAAAATCTTGAAGATTTACAGATACAAAGTCCTCCTAAGCCTGCATAAACCACATCCTATAATCCCACCCTTAGCAGACATATCAATGTAAATGTAGTTATTATATTTTTGGGAAAGAATAAATATTTTATTAATAGATTATTAATAACATCAAGCTAATTCCTGCACCCCGACATTTTACAATATTCTTTCTTAAATATTCAAGAGAACACAATTTCCAGAAAAAGGCCCCAAATACAGGTAGTCCTTGATTTACAACAGTTCATTTAGTGACTGATCAAAATTACAATGGCACTGAAAAAAGTGACTTATGACTGTTTTTCACAGTTATGACCTTCGCAGCATCCTCATGGTCACATGTTCAAAATTCAACCAGGTTAAGTTATTAAACTTAATTATTGCAGTGATTCACTTAACAACTGTGACAAGAAATGTCGTAAAATGGGGCAAACATTACTTAGCAAATGTCTCACTTAACAACAGAAATTTTGGGGTCAGCTGTGGTCGTAAGTCAAGGACTACCAAGACTCCTTTCTCTAGAAAAATCTTCCACAAAAATCATATTATTCTCAACAATTTCTAGTAATCCAATTTCTAAATATTTTCCTCAAATTGTTAAAAGATTCTAATACAGGTAGTCCTCGATTTATGACCAATTGCTTAGCAACCATTTATGACCAATTGCTTAGCAACCAAGGTTCCAGCAGGTCTACCTGGAAGTTAGTTACAACCCAGATTTGAAGTTTCCATGGTGCCTCCCATGTTCACATGATTGCACTTTGGCCGCTTGACAACCAGACTACATTTATAGCCATTTGGAAGTCCTGCTGATACATAACTATGGTTTTTATGTTTTTGCCAAAAAATGGCATTTTCTTCCCGTTTTCGGCAAAACCACATCCTTAAACTTAATGGACAGTGTTTGCTTAAAAACTACAGTGATTTGCTTAATGACTGCCACAACAAAAGGCTATAAATTAGGGTCAGTCATATGACCGACACATTTTACGACCATTATGAGTTATGATCATGTTAGGCAGGCTCCATTATGGTCATAACTCAAGTTTACCTGTACTCTGTAAATAAAAAATATCTGCCCAATCTGCACAACTTTTAGGAGTTAAAACCCAAGCATCTCAAAAGTTACCTGGTTGTGAAACAGTGCTGAAATGAATCTTTAGAGTTTAAATAGAGGAGCACTGTATACATACAGAGTAGAGCAACTCTTGACTATAACTAGGGCTGAAAATTTTATTTTCCAACACATTTTGAGTATGATATACGATATTATAGGAACCAGAACTTCAGTGAGACAAGATTCCAGTTTCAGCAAATTTATTTGTAAGATAAATATTTCCATGCAATTTAACTTTCCTGTAAGGACTCAATTCTGCCAATCTCATGAAAATTTTTGAAAGTCATAAAATTGAGGAAAAGATCCTATCCCCCTACAGTACTGTATACTATGAAATCTAAACTAAAAGTGATTGCGAAAAGGAGCCCAGAACAGAAAAATGATACATTAACCTAGGTTGCAGCTACTGAGGAGGAAATCCCTATTAGGTAATTCTTAAGAAAACTATCAAAAATAAAAATATCAATATTGCTACATTGACATATATCTATAGTATAGTACTACAATGCTTGGGATAATATTGTGGGCAATAATGGTTTGTGCACTTTAAAATAAGGTGCTTAGAGTTTGGAAAAAGTATGGTTATCTATTCCATGATATCAATTATTAGAGGAAAAAACCAGAAAGATATTGCACCCATTCTTTCTCAGTTTGCCATAATCTGTCTAATTATGGAACAGAATACTGAATTTAAGATGGACTAGTCTTATTCAACAAAATTCTTATATTCACCACTGGCACAGAATCCACATATTAAAAGTATCTGCTTAATGTACAAAGCCTACTTCTGTGTCACAACATTATTGGGAAAGGAGGTCTATGAACAATAGACACTCCAGACATCTTAATTGCTCTATTTAATACTCCAGAAGAGAAGGACAGAAATTAGGTTCTAATTTTCTACTGGTGTTTGAAATATAACTGGATGTTTTTAAACAGCAATTCCTGACCCCAAGAGAATAATGCCTACATTAATTACCACATGGGTATTCCGGTTAGGTTTTGCTGATCATCAGGGCAATACAGATCAATTATGCAAATACTATTAAATGATCTTTATACTAAGCGCTACCATACAGGCAATATACTGTATGATAAATACCCAATACTGAAAACATGGAACGTCAGCAGTATACAAACACATTAAAAGCTACTTTCTCAGTTCTGTTTTTACTTTGGCCATGATTAATATTTGCATATAAATGTTACTGAACATAAACTGTTTTGCAGTGTTATTTTAAAAGCTTATGCTAGGCCTGCACAATTTGTGGAGGGGAAAGGGCCACGCTGATAAGTTAAAAATAATCACAGATTGCAAAGGAGTAGTTGGATGAACTGTTCAGTAGCTACTGAAGCAGAGACAACCGAGATGGAGACATTGGTGCCATTTGGCAGTGTCTTTCAGAGCAGCAGCAGCAGCAGCAGTGGAACCTTCCTGGTGGCTGTGACATTTGGCAGCAGCAAATTTATGTAGTATTTTAAATAATGTCAGTGGGCTATATAAGACTGTTTGGCAGGTCACACTGCAGTCCATAGGCCTATGTTATATAGGCATAGCCTATGTCAGTGGTGGCGAACCTATGACATGCGTGCCAGAGGCGGCACTCAGAGCCCTCTCTGTGGGCACGCGTGCTGTGCCCCGGAGACGGTGAAGGACTGGCCCCCACCACCCTGGCCCCGCCCACCCAGTCTGCCGTGACCACCACGCCCACGGCCACCCAGCGATAAATAAGTGGGTTTTGGGTTGCAGTTTGGGCACTCAGTCTCTAAAAGGTTCGCCATCACTGGCCTATGTACATACCATAGTATTATGTTCTGAACATCAGGTGTTGAAATGGTCAGTTTGTTTACTTATTATATGAACTGCAATCCATAAGTAATATCAAGTTTATACAGGTATTTCTCGCAGTTGCAACAGTCCCAGTTATCATTGTTAGGTGAATTCTACCTAAGTGTCCCATGGTTACATGATTGCCATTTGCAATCTCCTGCCAGCTTCCCTAATGACTTTGCTTGTCAGAAGCTGGCAGTAAAGGCAGCAAATGGCAATCATGTGCCCATGGGACACTGCAATGTCATAATTGTGAGCCAGTTGCCAAATGCCTCAATTGTGATCATGTGATTGCAGGGATACTCCAACATCCGCAACTACAATGTAACTCATCAGTTGTAAGTCACCCTCATACAACACTATGACTTTGAATAGTTGCTAAACAAGTGTTTGTTCAATGAGAAGGTTCAATGAGAACCTTTTATTACTATTACTAAACACAATTAAACCAACCTCAGTTAAAGCACTCTAAGACATGACCAGATTGTAAATGGGGAGGACCACTTTTCTGATTCAACATAGCAACTGAACCTGCTTTCCTGGAAAGATGCAAAATGCAATTCAGTTTATCTGGAAACTTTCAGTTTAATAAAGTTGATTAAATAATGCTTATATTTACACGCAGTAGAATATCCTCATGAGTCAAAACTCTTAGTATTCATTACTTTGCTAGTCCCAATGCATTTTTATAATTTTGGACGTGCATCTTCAGGTGTATTAATTACTTCCATTTTACAGAAGGATAACCAGAAGTAACTTGCCAAGAACTGCCAACCATTTAAAAGAAATATTACTACAGATTTTGTAACAATTAGGGTTTTATGTCTCAAAATTTAACATTAATGTTAATAGACAACACCTAGATGTGTAATAACCAAGAAAACTATTTTGACATTTAAAATATCAATTTGTGAAAATGTTTCTACACAACACATTGGCCAACCAAAATGTCTGAATTGGAAAGTCATGAGAGATTTGAAGCCAACTTTTAAAGTCAAATTTGCTTGCCACATCAAAGAATGCAAAAAATCAAGAACTTAAGATCATGCCAAGTATCATTTGCATCCTTTCTAGATATTAAATAGTACATTAAAAAGCACACATTAAGTCTTCTGTATATGCATTCTTTGGCTACCTTTCTTATATTTTATGACCTCAGGCCTTCTGCTAATTCATATTCAAAACCCACCATTACAAAGATTACCTTTTAATCTTGTACTGAAATGGTATCTGTCATCTTACACATCTCCTTTTGTTACATCAAAAAGAAAATAGTGGTAGTACACTACTGCATGTCCTACTTCTAATCAAATACAACCAGCTATCTACTGAAAAACAATGAAGCAAGGAACAGTATTTCAAGACACTTTAATCTTGCTTTTATACTGCCCTGCCCTAAAAACCGTATCATGAACCATGTCCTCTATATTAAAGTGCAGCCACCCTATCAGTTAATCTGATACTGTCTAAAACAACCATGGTCCTGACACTATCTCAAAAGTTTATAAAGTACATTTAGAATAGCTATTAAATCAATCGAGTCAGAAAATTTTGATCTATAAACACTGTCTTTGTGCAAAAGGAGGGAAAGTGAAAAGCAAGGACTTTTTATTACTACATATGGGAACTGCCTTTAAATCGCAAGGGGGGGGGAATTATAAAACAGCGTAAAGTTATCTCTAAACCCATCATTCCCTCAGGGAACACGAGTGATAGACTCCCCACCGCCACGCGCACCCTCCCCAAATGCCCACACCCAGCCTCTCCCGGGGACCCACTATCAAAATCAACCGCCTATTTCGACCCCCTTTTTCCCTACCCCCATCGCGGCAAATCCTATTTACCTTTCAGCCCTAGTAAGAGGTTTTAATCCACGCAGCGCCACTTACAGGTCACCGACTGGGGGGGGGGGGGAGACGGCCCAGACCTGCCTGTTCCCCACGTGTTTGCTTGTGCTTCAGCCGGCCAGACTAGGCCCGGCCGAGCCAAGCCAGATCAAGCCGCCCAGCCATGGGCCTTGCCCTAAGGCGAAAGTGATGAGGACGGAAGGAGAAAAATGGCCTTGGCACCCTTGCGCGCTCGAGCAGTCTCCCACTCGAGCAACACAGCTGCGAAGTTAGGCACAATTCCCACACATGAAGACCAACGGCCAAGGGCACCGCCTCAACCCGCTTTCTCCCCCTCCTCGGTGCCGACTGAACGCGAAGATCCCTGCAACTGGTGGGCCGAGATCGATATCAAGCCGGCGGGCGGGCGGCCTGTGATCTTCACGATCCCACCCTCGAAGCCACGCGTCTCGGTTACCTGCGCGAGGCCGGGTCTCGCAGTGACTCAGGATTGAGGAAGAAACGTCTCGCAGCCGGCGGTAAAAAGACCCAAGCTCCCGCCGCTCGCGCTCATATAGAATTAACGTCACTACGTAACCCCCTCTCCCCCGCCTCTCTTTCCTGCGCGCCTCGGTCTCCAGGCAACCTCGGGTGCGCGCCTGCTAAGGAATGGCTAAATTGCTGCCTAGTGACAAATAAGGAATCCTCTCTCTCTCTCTCCCGCCAATCAACCCGCCAACCATCAAGCCAAGCGGCTGCATTGGCACTCCACTGTTAGGCCACGTGCTCCCGGATTTTCTGTGATAAACAACGCGTGTAGCGAAAGGCAAGGAAGGATGCGCGTGCTGAGTGTATTTGAATGAAACACACAAATTATCCCTTTTCTGAAGCAGACATTTCCAAATTAACCCTCTTCTATTTCTCCATAACTGAATGTTGAATGCTATTATTATAAATACATGAATACCCTAAAATGACATTATTATTAATTCAGAGTATAAATTGTGGTTGCTGCTGTCTTAATTTTTTATTATATTTAACTCAGTCATATTTAGTTACTGTGTTTTATTGTCTCAATATACATCCACATCGGTCTTACGTTATGTGGAACCCTCTGAATGCACTGGTCTACAACATCCATCTAACCATGAGTTCAAATCATCCCATGCCACCAGTGGGCAATAGTGCAGTCTGTAATCCAAAACATCTGGAAAGGGCTAGAACCGCACAAATTCTATAATAAATCTTACACTGATGTAGGTACTGTATAAGGTGACAAATATTACAAAGAATTTCTAATTTGACACAGGAGAAACAATAGGAAAATAGGAGAAACAATAGGAACAGATTATGTTAGCACTTTAACTACAGTTAACTACAATGGATTATGTGAAAGATCTAATAAAATGGCTTTTTGAAGACAGATCACTAACATGTTTAAATAGCTCTGCTGAGCATAAGAGGGAAAGGACTGACTCATTTGAGAGAGAAGAGACCTTTGGATTATTATAATTTTTTAAAATTTTTTATTTTTTAAAAACAACAAAACATAACACACATACACACACAGTGTACACTCCTCCTTTTTTTAACAGCAATTTTGTAACGGTAATCTTCTATTATTTACATTTTTCCCCCCCTTATTCTTCTTTAGATATATTTGTCCTTGTTGTCCCGTTATTTCTTGTTTGCATTTTTCTTCCTTCATACTATACTTCATACTAAAAATAATACATATTATTACTATACATTTATTATACACACATTTTCCATTTTTGACCTTTCCACATTTATTCTCATTTATTATTTCTAATCTCCAACCAGTCATACCACTTATTCCATATTAGATAGTACTCTGTGTCTTCCTTTTCTTTTATCTCTTTTGTTAATTTGTCCATCTCAGCACAGTCCAGGATTTTTCTTATCACTTCTTTGATGGTATATTCTCATTTTTCCAGAACTGTGCATATACTATTCTTGCTGCCGTTGTCATATGTAGAATTAAGTACCGTATTTCTTTACTATATTTTCTGTTTAAAATACCCAGCAGAAAGATCTCTGGTTTCCAGTCTACGGGTTGGTCTATTATTTCTTCCATCCATCTTCTTATTATAGTCCAGTATTTTTTCGCAACTGGGCATGTCCACCATATATGATAATACGTTCCATGTACTTTTTTACATTTCCAACATGTTGGCGAATTGTTCTGGAACATCTTGGGAAGCTTTGCTGGTGGAAGATGCCACCTGTAAAACATTTTCAATTGGTTTTCCTTGAATGCCGCAGACATAGTCAATTTTATGTTTGTTTCCCATATTTTTTCCCATTTCTCCAATTCTATATTATATCTGAAATTTTTTGCCCATCTAATCATTGTGTCTTTTGACAACCTCGTCTTCCATTTTGTATCTCAATAAGTATTTATATAAATTGCTAATTAATTTTATTTCTGTTCCATGTATAATTTCTTCTTCTATATATCCAAAATTTCCAAAACGTCCACTAGTCACTTTACCCAGATATATGTCAGTTAAAGTCCAAATTTCAATGCGATTTGCTCTTCAAAAATAAGTTCCACTAATTAGTATTAAATTTCTCCGTTGTCTCACTTCAACTTTTAATCCTTATGTTTATTTATTTATTTATTTATTTTATTACATTTATATCCCGCCCTTCTCCTTGCGGACTCAGGGCGGCTAACAATCAGATAAAATACATAAATAACATTACAATTTAAAATTAATTAAAAAGGAAATATTTAAATTTAATCTAATTAAAATATAATTAAAACCCCTCTAAAAGTTTCCCCTAGGCCAGTCCCGCAAGCTGGAACAACCATGTCTTAAGGGCGCGGTGGAAGGAAGGGAGATCAGGGATCACCCTGATCTCTGGGGGCAGTTCATTCCAGAGGGTGGGAGCTCCCACAGAGAAGGCCCTCCCCCTTGGGGTCGCCAGCCGGCACTGTCTGGCCAACGGCACCCTGAGGAGACCCACTCTGTGGGAGCGTACAGGTCGATGGGGGGTAATCTGCGGCAGGAGGCGGTCTCGAAGGTATCCAGGTCCGATGCCATGGAGCGCTTTAAAGATGATGGTCA
>NW_015387209.1:369758-373206 GCF_001527695.2 Protobothrops mucrosquamatus
AGGGGCCTTGGGGTCGACCTCTGTCCCCCTGCCAATACAGACTGCGTACGGTCGGTGAGGAAGGAGGAGAACCACCGCATCACAGTGCCTCCCACTCCCAACCCACCCAAACGCCGCAGCATGATGCTGTGGTCCACAGTATCAAAAGCCGCTGAGAGGTCCAAAAGAACTAGGACAGAGGAATGACCCCTGTCCCGGGTCCTCCAGAGATCATTCATGTTAATTTTTTCAAAATCTCTTAATCGCCCTTTGTTACCTCCGGCCGTCCTTTCTCCAGTCCTTTCTCTAGTTTCAATCACTACTTCTTGCAGCTCTTAAATTCTGGTCTTTCACGTTTTATAAACTTTACTGTAGGCTCTCTGCTTCTTCTCGCTGCTCTCGTTCTGCTCTATCGCTCCCTTCTCCGCTCTATTCCATTTCAGTTGCTGCTGTGTCTCTCTCCTTATCGCTTTGCTTCTTCCACGCCTTCTCTCCGCCAAATATTCCTCACCTCCTTCAGGGGTTTTCCTCGTCTCCCGTACAAAGCTGTCAGTTCTACTTTTCGCTTCCCTCTCAGACTGCCGCCATCGCTCCAGGCCGGCCTTAGACACCGTCTTCTTCTCCGCCAATTTTAAAAGTGCTGCTCCTGTCTGCTTGGGTGTTTGCTTTCCACACGGCTTCTCTGAAGCTTCCTCTTTAATTTACCAATCTCTCCGGGATCGGTAAAGCCCTTGCCGGGCTCTTAGCGAAGATTTTTCGGGATTTAGGAACAGAGGTCTGTTCCTTCACCCACTCCACGATGACGTCACAGCCGGAAGTCCGACCTTTGGATTATTTATGGTGACAGAACTGCAGGAACAAAAGTGAAATTGGGATACAGAATGGTGTAAGGGTCAAGAAAGAATGAGGTATAAAGGTCTGAAGAGCTTTGAAAAGAAAACTTGGAGTAGACAGGAAGATTATGGAGGGTGTTATGGAATGTTACGATGAAAGCCATAAGAAATATGAGTAATTATGCTGGCAGCAGAATACACTACTAGATAGATGTAATGGAATCAAGGTGACACATTGGCAGTTAGTAAATATATGACAACGATTTTATCTGTGATGCAAAAGGCAATAATGTCAAAATGACAAAGAGTGCAGAGTGATATTATCAACTAAATTTAGCAATTATGTATTTGCATCCCAGCATCTAAAATAATAGTGTAACTTGTCATTTGCCTCCCTGTGCATGTTCATGCTTCATATCTTCAGTTACTATTATAAATGACATTTATATACACTATAAATATTTGGACTAAAACTTAGTCTCTCTGTCCTTTTCTATACCCATGACCAGGTAACTTTCCTGGACATGACTCAAAATATAGATTTCTTCATATTTAATCCACTCTTCATGACCCATGACTTAGCCTTTTATTAAATCAAAATCATTCAGGAATTAGGTGATCTGGTCCTCTCAGATTCCTGATTGATCAATTTGTATTATTATTCCTCATCTCACTTGCTGAGTTAGCCACCCATCATACAAATATCTTTATGAAATCTTCCTTTGTAAAGATTGGATTTTCTATGAAGCAGCTCATTTAAGTAATTCTTTGTTCTCAGAATTCCTGCTAAGTAAATTTTACTCAGTGTTTCATTCATTTAAAAACTTTTTATGTAGTTAACTACATTGCAATAACAATAATAATTAAATATTAAATAAATTAATACAAACTAAAAAAATTAAAAAATAAAGAGTGCAGAAAAGGAAAAAAATAAGAATATGGTAAAGAAAAAAATATATATGAAGAAATGATTTCCCACCTTAATCAGAGAAAGTATAAACAAATTTATCACTGTCTCTCTTAAAATACAACAATCTCATCTCTTATCTATAAACAAATCTTTAAAGCCTTGTCATTTCAGTCCTGATATCAGCAAAAGTCCATTAAGAATTACCAGAGATAACAACTCTGAATCTTGGTCAAATAAACCACTCTATATTTTTTTCTTTTACTTCTAAAAATCTTGATTTTAGTTTCATTTTTAAAAAAATGATAATTCCCAGATTTATATCTTCTTTTTTGATAAATGTGCTCTGTCGAAGACTGGAACAGACTTTGATTTTTGTCTAATCTCTCAGAGTCTATATTGTTTGATATACACATTTTCCTGGCTTTCACAAAGATCAAAGATAGTGGTATCCTTCTTCACAAGAATAATAGACCTAATAGAATAGCCTAGAATCCTAGATTGTTCTCAGTCAACCTGTCTATTCTAACAATTATATGGCTGGTAGCAGTGAAGACCCCTAAATGGAGATCAGAGTATTTTCATATCTGTTCTATATCAAACACTAGAAGGACAAATATTTATATAAGATAAACAGCTAGATGTCAGTGTCCTTACCAGTCCCTAGCATCCTCAGACACGACAGAAGAAGGACAGGGTGACTGGCACACAGGAATGCTTCAACAAATGCTTTAATCCAAGATTCGCAAACAAAGTCAGCGCTGGGAGTGTTTTGCTCCCAGCGCGTTAAATACCTTCCTTCCCAGCAGCTACACACCCCTTACACAGCAGGCCAGCATCCAGTGTTTGTCCTTAAAGGCAACCTGGTTCCCCCTGCCCTGCCGTCCAGTCTCTGCCGGTTGGCGTTGCACAGCGGACCGTCGGAGCCGTTCTCTGTCCTGGTAAGCCTCTGCTTCACTCCCGGGCACCCCCATGATCCTTGCTGGCATTGTTGCCTTTGCCTTGCAGCCCTCAGCCAATCAGAGGCCTCCCAGCCATCTGGCTGTCCAGCAGGCCTCCTGGCTGTTTGGCGGGCTTCCCAGCTTTTGGGGGGAGTTCCTGGCTGTTTGGCGGGCCTCCCGGCTGTTCGGCGGTGCACTGCTGCTTTCGGTCCCCCCCTCCCTTGAATGTCGAGCCCACGGGGCTTGACAGGTGGCTTCCTCTACCAGGGCTCCACCTGGAAGGCAAGGAGAAACATGTAAGCACTTACCCGCTATTGCGGACTGTTCAGCTGACATCCCACCCGGCTTACTAGGGCACTGTCAATGGAACCTCCACATTAATCGGGGGGCATGGACGTCTGATTCCCCTACCCAGGACGCCTCCGTGATAGGATACCCCGTCTACCGCACTAGGTACTGTAATTGTTCCTGTCGGATCCGGGAGTTCAGAATCTCCTGTACCTCGTACTGGTCCCCCTTGACAGGCCATGGTGCCTCTCCCATGGGCCTACAGGATGAACCCTCCACTGGCTTCAACAAGCTACAGTGAAAGACTGAGTGTATCTTCCCCAAGAACCAGGGTAGCTGTAACCGTACAGTCACCAGGTTGATGACCTGTATGACCCGGAATGCCCCTAGGTCAAGGCTTTTCAAACTTTTCACCCATTTTACCACTTTTAGGATATGGCAACATCCAAGTACCACCAGTCGCCTAGCAAGGTGTCAAAATCTTGACCAAAAAAAGAGGG
>NW_015387209.1:374123-391810 GCF_001527695.2 Protobothrops mucrosquamatus
GTCTCTAAAAGGTTCGCCCTCACTGAGCTAGATGATTCTTTATGTGATTCAGTCAAGCGCTGGGTGAAATTTGAATGAAAATAGTAGATAAAATAATTACGAAAACAAAGTGTTGGTAAACATCTTCAGTACATAATTATCACATAAACATCTAATAATGAAAAGAAATATTAAATTTTAGCCACAGAAAGTGAATTTTTGGAATTCAGAGTCGTCCTTTTAACAGGGAGTCAAAGATAGCTGCATTACTCCAAAGTTACTGAGCCATGGAAATAACAGGCATATTAACATTTAGCATAATTTTGAGCCTGAATAAAAAATAATTATATTCTAATTTTAGCAACTATGATTCTGTATGATATTGGTATTTGAAATGACTGCTTGGCATTTTTGCAAAATGTCTCTATACACATTGGGAGTGAATATGTGAAAGAAAAGAACATAGATAATGTAATAGAAAATACTCAATTTTTATTATGAATTATTCAGCCAAACACTTGAGAAAGTGTACGTGGTATTTCTAATGAATTTTATGGGGAAACCAAATTCACATTTACTCTTATTAGAATTAGTCTGCTAAATTTCCAAGCAGTCCTTAGACATAGGAAATTGCAAGATGGAAGTTATTTTCCATTGTCAGAATTATGCAAAATCATTAGATATTAATCTTACGTTTATCTCCTTGAAAATACATTTACAATGGAAGTCAGTAAGCTGACAATTCCATTTCTAAATGTTGAGGCTGAAAGATCTTGATAGACCATTGTTATGGATGTAATTCCGCCTGCAGCATTTTTCAGCAGCCACATCCTCTGTGGGACTTTTGTTCTAAATTTGGAAATGCTTTTATGGTAGAGAAAAACCAGTGTTGCTCTACAGATACTGGTACTATTTCTACATTTGATGGCAAGCAATAAGGTTGACTAATGGTTCCCTGCATTTAAGAAAGCAGATCTTATTCCTTCCTTTTTTTTGCTCAAATGTAAATTCATAATCCACCTGTACAAGCACATTCTCTGTTAAATTTGTGTGTGCGCATGTGTGAGTCGGTTTCAATCTGTTTTTGTTCATGTGCTTTTCTGCAGTGAATCAATAGTTTACTATTGACATTCACTAAAGTAAAGCTATGGTGAGAATTTCCTCAAGCTGTTTTTTTCCTACCTTTGTTTTGTCATAGTAATAGAAGGTAATTCTTCCTAATATTACAGAATGCTACTTTTTCCAGGTATTTATTTATTTTGGGTGTCAGCAATTTCACCAGTGCAATGTTACTCTTAATTGTTTTAAAAGGTAGAAAGACCAAAGTCTAAGCGTGTGTGTGAGATTTTCTCTGAAAAAAGGGGCATCAACCATTTTTGGAGAGCAAGAACAAACAGCTTTCCCTGTATTCTCCTTGCAGATACCCAAATGCAAGCCACTAGGCATGGTTCTACCTTTGAAGTAGTAATTTTGCATTTTTTCATGTGTTATCTTTATTTTTGTCTAAGCCAATCCCTACAATTTGGCTATTTTGCAGAGACAGAAATGGCTCTCCACTGCACGTTCCCTGTTTTTTCTTAATAACATCTGCTTTAAACTTTGCTATAGAACAACATAGCTTCCTTATTAGAATTTCTTTTTTAGTTATTATTGTTCTTTTCCCAAAGTATTGCTTACTCTATTCCAGTGTATTTGATTTGATTTTGGTATTGGAGAAGCCTCCTGAGGATACTATGGATAGACAAGAAAACAAAAAATAGATCATTGAAAAAATCAATTCAGAGTTCTCACTTGAGGTGCAAATAAGCAGAATCATTTGGACACATTATGCAAAAACCCAATCCTCTAGAGCAGGGCTTTTCAACCGGTGGTATATGTACCACTTGTGGTATTTTGCCACATGGCAGGTGGTACGCTATTGCTAGCCAAGTGTAGCAGGGGAGGGGAATGAGCTGAAGTCAGCCAAGCCTGAGGGAGAGGCAGCTGCAGCTGCAGGACTGTCTGGGCTCGGCAGAAGCCCCAGGAGCCAGCAGGGCTCCAGCTGGTTGGCTCCAGCTGATTGGCGCTTCGGGAAGCAGCTCGGAGCTGGAGGTGAACTAAAGTAAAAGGGGGGAAGAGAGGAGAGGCTATAAAAGAACGTGGTTTGGGTGGGGGAAGGGGAAAAAAGACAATAGGAAAGATTTAATCCCTTTAAACAAATGTAATTAGTTTTAACCCCTTTAATTGAGTCTGTCTGTGGCTTTTAGAAAGTTTTCTTTAAAGGTAAACAGACTGTAATGTATTGGCCACAACTGTTTTAAATCACTTGCTTAATGTCTGACCTACATTGCTGTATTGTTTAACAGTTGCTGTAAACTGAAAGCCAGACTGGCTGTCTCTAAGTTGATAATGAGGTTTGGGGCGGGAAACTGTTACTTTAAACCTATTGGTTGCCACCTAGAGGCTAACTGTATAAATAGCTGTGCAGCAGCCTTTAGGGCTGCTTCTGTTCTGAGTTAATAAACTTGTTGCTGTTTCAACACTCTGCCTCATTGAATGCCTAAAGAACCGAAGATATAACATAGGCTTAATTTAAAGCGAAAGCTTTTCGCAATTGCTGGAGCCTTTCAGTCTAGAATTGCAACATTGTGACATGTGACACGCCTGAAGCAGCTTAAAAAGAAAAAAAATGAAGTTTGTGTTTCTTTATTTTCTTGCTTTGCACTTCATTCCTATGTCTTTAAGGGTGCAGGGAAGGGATTGGGGGGTGCATTCTTTTTTTGTTCTTTTGTTTAAACCTTTTATTTATTTTCTAATGTTACAATTATATCTTTGAAAAACAATGTGGTAGCTGAGTTACAATGATTCAATTACATACAGATGTTATTAATACAAGTCTCCAACTGTTTCAGCAAATATTTCCTCTCCTTTCCCCTTAATATGTGCTGTCTCTTATTAGTATACTTCTTCTATCAATCAGATACAAATTAACTTTCTTAATTTGGGGGGGGTGAATTCTTACTACACTGTGGAAGAGCTCAGAAGGGCAAACCAGCTAGCTCAGGAGTCTACAAACTTAGCAATGAGGGTTGAGGAATTCTGGGAATTGAAGACCACAGGTCTTAAAAATGCCAAGTTTGAAGACCCCTGAACTAGCTGGTAGTGGTGCATATTAATAAACATGGATAAATTTGTCATACATTTGTCAGTGAAAAGGGAAAGTGATTCAGCAAAGGAACAGCCACCGAAGAAATTAAAACTGGTACATTTTTTCTTTTTTTCTACAGTTTGTAATATTTTATTAGATCAGACATGTCAAACACAAGGCCCGGGGGACAGATGCGGCCCGCGAAGTGGTTTCATGTGGCCCGCGAATCCATCCTGGAAACAGGGAATGTCCCCCACTGCCTTGGCCCTGGCCCAGGCCAGCCGGGAGCCAATATACAATTTTGTGGTGGCTATCTATGCTGAAATGCATTCAGTCTTAGCTCTACAAGGCCATCTGAAAACAGCGAGGAACCAGCCCCTGCCACGTTGGCCCCACCCCCTGGGTGCATGCTAGGGAGGTGTCACCCTTTGTGAGGAATGAAGAAATGCACCATCGCCTGGAAGTGGCCAGAAAATGGTCCTCGCCTACTTCACATATCCAGCTTGATGGGCTCTGGGGGAAGGGTTTCGGCAGGGAGCGGGGCGCTCTCCTCGCAGTTCCAAAAGCTGAGCTGGGTGGCGCGAACCTGATGAGAAGTGCAATGCTGCCTAGACCCCAGCCTGCCCAGTTTCAGCAGGCAGCAAGGTGCAAAGCTGGCGAGCTTCGCACCTCCCGGCTCAACCTCTCGGCGCTGTGAGGAGAGCGCCCCGCTGCCTGCTGAAACCGGGAAGGCTGGGGACTAGGCGGCATTGCGCTTCTTTTTGGATTTGCGCCGTCCGGTTCAACCTCTTGGCGCTATGAGGAAAGCGCCTTCCTGCCTGCCGAAACCGGGCAGGCTGAGGGCTAGGCAGCATTGCGCAGGTAACGTTGACTCTCACGCTGCTCGTGGCATCCCCTCCCCCCAGAGCCCACCAAGCCAGATATGTGAAGTAGGTGAGGGCCATGTGCTGGCCACTTCCAGGCGATGGTGCATTTCTTCATTCCTCACCACACCTCCCCAGCTGTGTTTCTTGCCTGTTTTTCTCCCTCCCTCAACTCAAATATTTTCCCACCACTCTGTATTTAGGAAGGAAAGAAGAAAAGAAGGAGAGGGAGGGTCTGAGGGAAGTCCTGCCTTAGTTCTGCCCTGCTGTCCTTTCATCATCCCCTTGTCCCCTCCTCCTGTCTTATCCTGGGGGTCTCCCATCCTATTGCTAAGGAAGCTTTGGATACAAAGCCGGGTCTCCTCCCAAGGAGAGGGAATGGGCCTCCCTCTGACTTTGCCCTCGTACCCATCATGAGCAACCTGGGTAAGGAGAGCAAGCACAGCAGTAGCAGCCTTGAGGAGGAGGTAAGTACAGCTGGGTGCCACCTTGGGGAAGTGGGGCTGGGCTTGGTGCCGCAGGTGCTTGAGGGCCAGGCTGGGCATTTGACCTCTGCTGTCCAGGGCTCCCGGCAGCCTGCACCACCATCCAGCCCCCCCACATGGCTTGAGAGGAACAGTGAGGCTCCTCCAGTGGACCATGCCTTGGCACTTGCCCCGGTCCCAACCCCTTCTGCCAGAGACCCTCAGATCTGTCCCACTTCTGCCCAGGCCCCCACAGGTACCCTTGATGCGAATGATGTAGAGCCGGCCATGCCCACCCAGTAGGCCACGCCCACTCCATCCACACCCACCCTGGCCACACCCACCCGCCCCCCCGAAGGCAACCACAATGCTGATGCGGCCCTCAATGAAATTGAGTTTGACACCCCTGTATTAGATTATAGAATAAAATACAAAAATACAAAAGCAAATAGTAGGACACAGTGGGGAGGAAAAAGGGGGGAAAAGTGAGTGGGAGAAGGGAAAAAGAACCTACTTCCTCTGTTGCAGTAGAAGGAAGCATTAACTTTGAACCTCAACTTTTTACTTTTCCATAATATTATGAACTAGCCATTTCTATAACAACAAATGAATCTAATCAGTAAAACCCAAAATTCCCCCCTTTTTTTAGTCATCAAGTTTTTGACACTTGCTAAGCACTGGTGGTACTCAAATATTGTCATGTCCTAAAAGTGGTACAATCTGTGAAAAGGTTGAAAAGCCCTGCTCTAGAGCAAGGCTTCTCAATCTTTTCACCAATTGTACCACTTTTAGGATATGGCAATATTTGAGTACCACCTAGCAAGGTGTCAAAAACTTGATGACCAAAAAAAAGGAAAAACGTGATAAAGTACAGGTAGTCCTCGACTTACAACAATTCGCTTAGTGACTGTTCAAAGTTACAATGGCACTGAAGTGATTTATGACCATTTTTCACACTTATGACCATTGCAGCATCCCCAGGGTCATGTGATTTATATTTGGATGCTTGGCAACTGATTCATATTTATGATGGTCACAGTGTCCCAGGGTCATGTGATCCCCTTTTGCAACCTTTTGACAAACAAAGTCAATGGCAGGGCTGCTGGTGGCCAAGTGCTAAGGTAGGACTTCCTTCAGACCCTCCCTTTCATTCCAATCTTCCTCCCTCCTCTCTTCCTTCCTGTTTCCCTCCCTGCCTCCCTCCTTCCCTGCCTCCCTCTTTCTCATTCCCATCTCCTTCCTTCTGAAGGAAGAATTTGAACCCCTCCCCATATTTTCCCTCTTCCATATATTTATCAAACAAGGAAAAGCCTCCAGAGACAGAAAAGACAAGCTGCTGAGGGAACTAGCTTAAAAAGGTGCATTCCCCTTTAAGAATTAGCTACTGGCTAGGCTTCTGGTTTTGACATTGCAGCGGAACAGATGCAGGAAGATGGGGCTCCGTCTTTCACGTTCAATTTTGCCCTGCTGGGGGACCCTGGAAAGGGTCGAAAGTCGCCCCATAGAGGTGACAAGCAAGGAGGAGACCCTCGTTGATCGCAGGGGGGCAGCAGCCCTCCCATTTGATCTGAGGAATCCCTCCAAACTGGCAGGGGAAAGACTGGATACATTCACATAGCCAGTCCTAAGCTGCTGACAATGGAAGACAATAAGCACCAACAAGCAACATTACAGCAACGTGGATAAAGCTGGGGTGAGACCTGATGCTGTCTTTATGATTTTAAGACCTCTTCCTGAAAAACTGCACTCCCCCCCCGATGAGAGAGGGAAGGGGAATTTCTGCCCTATTCCTTCAGGAAAAGAAAAATGGCGATTTAATTACTTGGGGAAAATGGAGAAAACTACAAGACTAAGTTGGAATTAATATGTCATGGTTCCGACAAATGAAACTCTTCAAAGAACTTCGAGGCATTGTTTACCTTAAAGAATCTTTATTTGAGAAGCATAGCATTGGCACTAACATGGTTGAAGCCAAAAACTGAATTCCCCTCCCCTGAGCACATAGTATCAAAGCACAATTCCCTCCTCCAATTAATAGTCATAAATCACATTCTCCAATTAGTTTGAAATGCAGGCTCTCCCTCCAGTTCTCTGCCAATTCTTATCATCTCTTATTTCATTAATCTTGGTTCACACACTAAGTCCAGTATTATTATGTCTATCTAAACTCTCATGCACAATCCTCACCCCCAGCATCATCTAACTCTAAAAGTAAAACATAAGAAGAAAATGGTTGCATCTCTAACTGTTGTCAAAGCAAAACATCCAATGTTAGCAGCATTGACATCTGGCCCCCCCTTACAGAAAAGACAGATCCTGTAATGTAAACAACAGCACATGTTAGGGATTGCCTCTCGGTTTATTAGGGTGTTTCCTATGGAACCTTTTAATGAGTCTGTCAGCTTTCACATCGCTAGACTTTACCCAAGTGGCTTCAGACAGCGAATATCCCTTCCATTGTACTAAGTACTACAATTTCCCTTTAAAAATTCTAGAATCAAGAATACGCTTTACTTCATAGTGGGTCTGACCCTCCACTACAAGGGGTCCGGGTGCCTTCTTAGGGGGAGGTCTTAAAGTGCAACCTCAAAAAGTTTTCAGCAAACTGCAATGGAAGACAGGGTGAACTCTCCCTAAAAGTCTAGGGAAGTTTTAACTCTACAGTGACCAGGTTAATGATCTTTACAATGGGGAAAAGCCCCAAGAATTTTGGTCCTAATTTCTTACTGGGTAATTTGAGGTGTCAATATCTAGTCGACAGATAAACCTTTCCCCCAATTTGGAATGTTCTTTGAGGAGCCCTTTTTTTATCTGCCTGCTTTTTGTAGGTCTTGTAAGTCTTTTTAAAAGCCATCTTCATCACTTTCCAGATATGGTATTTATTAATGAAGAACCTTTGGAATCCGGTCCCATTCTATTACAAGAAATAGAAAAATATGGGAAAATATCTGGACTTAAAATTAACAAAAGGAAAACCAAAATGATAGTTAAAAACTTAACAACAAATCAGAAAAAAGAATTAGAAAAGGAAATGGATTTACAAATTGTCAAAAAAATTAAATATTTAGGGATATGGTTGACTGCGAGATGTTCGTCCCTAAAGGAAGATAATTATATGGTATTAGTCCAACAAATAAAGAAGGATTTGGAAAAGTGGGGGAAGTTACAACTATCGTTTTTAGGTAGGATCGCGACTATTAAAATGAACATCTTACCCAAATTATTATACTTATTTCAGACAATTCCCATATTATTAGATAAGAAATTCTTTGGAGAACTTAATAAAATTATTATAAATTATGTTTGGTTAGGAAAGAAGGCGAAGATAAAATTACTCTCTCTCCAAGACAACAGAAGTAGATGTGGCTTTGGACTTCCGGCGTGGGAACTCTATTACAAAGCAGCAACTCTGGTCTGGATAAGAGATTGGGTTAACTTAAAGAAAAGAAGAATCTGGAACCCTGGAAGGGCACGATTTACAGAAGGGGTGGCATGCCTTCATGTGGGATAAAGGAAATAGGATACACTCATATTTCTATAGACATAAAATAAGAGATGCTTTGTTACGAACCTGGGAGGATATAAGGAAGAAACACTATAGGAAAATTCCCTGCTGGCTATCTACCATGGAGGCAATGATCCACCCTAACACGTTGGATATAAGCAAAATGCCCAGATATTCGGAAATTTTAGACAAACAGGGGAAGCTCAAAAATACTCAGTTACTAAAAGAACAGGGAATAACTATTGATTGGTGGCCATACTTACAATTGCAATCTAGATATAAGAAGGATGTGGAAGATTATGGAACTGACATGGAATTAAAACAATTAGACAAATTATTGATAGGCCCTGAAGGAAAATTAATATCTAAAATATATAACTATTTATTAGAATTTGATAGAGTAGAGGAGATAGTGAAAGAACCAATGATTGCATGGGCAAAAAACATAGGGCACAATATAGAATTAGAAGATTGGGAAAGAATTTGGAATAAAAATCACAAAATAACAAAATCCGCTGCATATAAGGAAAATCAATATAAAATGCCATATCGCTGGCACCTAGCCCCTGCAAGATTAGCCAAAATGTATCCGAACCAAAGCCCAAATTGTTGGAAATGTAATTATCGTCAAGGTACCTTCTTTCATGCTTGGTGGCTATGCCCTGAAGCAAAAAAATATTGGATTAAAATAAAGGGTGGCTACAAGACTTAACAAAATGTCAAATCAAATTAAATCCGGAAACATTTCTCCTGGGAATACTTAAAAAGAAATTTGATAAGAAAATAAAATATCTGATTTTACATATACTAACTGCTGCAAGAATTGCATTCATGCAATATTGGAAGGAACGCAATATACCACCAGAGGGGTTGATTATTCAGAAAATTTATAAATGTGCCGAGATTGACAAACTCACCTTAGAATTAAAAGAAAAAGATGATTCGGAATTTTATGCGGTTTGGGAAAATTGGTATAATTGGATAGACAATAGAAACAAAAATTGGAAATAGACATAAGGTTATTGTGTAAATTAGGTTATTGTGGGTTAGATTGAATGTACATAGTGTATATATTGTATAGAATGTAGATCCATAGTATATAAAAATGACATAGTCTGCTGAATATGTACTGTATAAAGCAAAATGTTAATAAATTTTTTTTTAAAAAAAGAGAGAGATAGGCACAGCAGTTCAAATGAGCACTTGTTTGTAAAAATAGAAAATTAATAAAATATTTATTTTAAAAAAAGAATTAGCTACTGGGTAGAAAGGAAAGTTAAGGAGACAGCAGCCGGCACTTAAGAAAAACAACAACAATCAAATGTAGCAAGTACTGGCTGCCATCTAAGGCAGCCTTCCCAAATGGCTCCATTCATAAGTAAACGAATGCTACAGGCATAATCCATTCAGGACAAAAATACTTCAAAATCCCTTATAGCAAAACTTACAGCTAACAATAGCAGCACAATAGAATTAGAACCAGTAACTCCTCACCCCAAAATCCAACACGAGCCATCAGCCACAATAGAAATTGCCAAACACTCCTTAAGAACACAAAGCCCACATTGCACAAATCCCAGAACTTCAAAGTCACAAAATCACATAAGAATCCTTCCACTCTCCCAGTTTGTTGTTCAGCTGATCCAGAACCGAACTGCTGAAATGGCACTTCGCTTCTGCCAATAAACATCTCCTTTCCATCAGCCAGAGCAGCTGGCTTCCTCTCGCCTATTTCAAATGGTGGCGCTTCATTTTTTTTCTTTTCTCTTAAAGGTATAGCCTCCCAGCTGGAAAACAATCCCCCGGCTTTTTCTTCCAACACTTCTTTCCTCTCCATTTCCCTCCCTCCCTCCTGCTCTCTATCTCCCCCTTTCTCATTGCCATTTTTTTCCTTCCTCCCTCAGTGCCTCACCTCCAGCCAATGCTGCCTTTCTTTTTTTGTGTGTAATATATTTTATTGATTTTTTTAAAAAACATAAATCACTTAATAATTGGTGAACAGTGTATTGTATGGGTTTACATTTATAAAACAATCACTAACAATTGATTTCCATAATCCATAATCCACATAATAGTTTTAGTTGATTTCCTCTTTTCCAACAATATCCTCATTTGCAAACATTGAGTTAATACAATTCTTATTGTTTCAATAGATAACAATTAAATGTATAATTTTTTCCCAATATTCCTAAAAATAATAATCTCATCAATATAATATTTCTCTTCTATCCGATCATTCTGGTTGCCTTATCACAGATCCTGTTACAGTCCTTATTTTAATTTATTTCTCCCACCAAATTCTAGGTATTCTTACTGGTTAAGATTTTCTCAAAAATTGATTATATTTAAAAATTTGACTCTATTTTTTCCATATGAACCATCTCACACTTTTACATTTCCTAAGAGATAGATAAAACAATGAGAAAAAAAGGAGAGCAAGAATAAAGAAACATAAAAAATAACATACTACTTAAAATATATATCCCTCCTAAGCTAATATATATTTGTTTCCAAGATTTCTTATTCTTTATTAACCATAATTAAAAATATGTTTAATATTTAAATATTCCAATTAATACATCTAATCATCTAATCATTTAACTCTTATTCAAAACATTTTAATCCATTATAATTTTCTTAAATTCAATCACATTTAAATAATTAAAACATTTCCTTTATCTAAATCATTTCAACTTTTTTATATTACTTATATCAAGAAAGAGAATAAAAAAAGGGGGGAAAGGTATATTATATTATTTAGGGAATTCATCTCTCTTAGAATAACATATATATTCCAAACCTTTTCTATTTCTTTAACCATATTCAAAGAAATGTATCTTTTTAAAGTATTATCTCTGGTAAATCCCATCATCTATTTTCTTGGTTTCCACTTTAATCTTTTTCCTTTGCCCAATATCTTTCATAATCAATGTATTTTGCTGAATCAAAAGGTTTTTCCGTATGTTCGTATATGTTATTGTAGATATAAAAAGTAAATCAGGTGAAGTGTCTTTGTACAGGGTTTCTGCCTTTCCATGTTTATTGAAGATCTTTTTCTTTTTCGTTCTCTCCACTTCTCTTATCATTTCCTTTCTCTCCAATGTTCCTGACATCTCTACAGTCCATTTTATCCAATCTGTTTTCTTGTCCTCAGATTTATTCTGTAGTCTTACGGGATAAGTTGTTTTTTCCAATTCTTGTAAATTTTTCCCCACTAGAATTAGATCATGTTTCTTTGTTTTGTTAAGTTCCATCTTTAAGTCTCTATTCTCAATTCTATATCCATTTATCTGTTTTATCTGCTCCTTCTCTGTTGTTGTTTTCTGGGAATTTTTTTGTTGTAGAGTTAATTTGGAAATAGATTGATTTATATTTTCAAAGTTATTTTGGATTTCTTTGTGGCTTAAAGTCATTGTTGTTTAAATTAGTTGCAGTATATTATATATCTCCTCCTAAGAAGAATTTATGTTTTCTTGATATGTTCTTTCTACATGTCTCTGATCCATGATGGCCAAGAATTTGAGTTTTTCTCTTCTTTTCTTTTCTCTGCAAATAGCTTTAGAGTCTCAATTAAATAGATATTTGTAATCCAAATAGTTCAAAAAAGATTTTTTCTGAAATTTATAATTCTCTTTGTCTACAACCCAGATTATTGTTTTTTATCACAGCTGTTCTTTGTTGTTAAAGTTTTGAAGGTTACAGACACAGATTAGCTTTTCCCAGGTTTTGCAAAGTCATATATTAAAGCCATAGCTGTCATAGTCTTCATCCACCACTAGGTGTTAGCAACATTTCACTTCCTCCATAAAAAGATTAATTCTCTGCTTCCATTAGTATAAGGGTGGGGCGGAAAGCCTCCTCCTTCTCTTTCGGAGGTATTTTGCTTCTTGGGGATCTTTTCCAGGAAATTACATATAAAATAGAAAAGAGAAGATTGGATTCCTCACCCAGTTTCAAGCACGCTGTTCACAGTTGTGCTGGTTAGTGCTTTTGGACTTCGGTTGTTAGTGGCTAGGGTTGGTCGATGCAAAATGGCCAGCCTTTCTCCTGTTGGGTTAGAAGGCTTTCCCCAAGTTGAACGGAACGGCCACGGCCATGCCAGAATTGCCGGATCACCCTTCTTTCTTCACTGCCTCTCTGGGGCGACTTAGACCCATTTTGGGTCCCCTGGCAGGGTGAAATTAGCCCCGGGGGTGCGGAGAATCCGCAAGCCCGTGACCGGTTGCTACCATGAAAACCGGAAGTCAATGCTGCCTGTCTTCATTCCTTGTGGAGGGTGACCACTCCCCAGCTGCGTTTCTTGCCTGTTGTCACTGCCACCTGTGCATGTGCCTGGCATGGATGGCTGCCACAGAAGTTGTAGATCGGCTCCCGGCCGGCCTGTTTGATCTCCTCTCCTCTTTCCCCCCTCCTCCTTCTTTTCTCTTCAGTGCAGATCCAGCTGACTCATCTTCCCAAGGCTGCGTCTTTTTTTCTCTCCTTCTCCCACCCAAACTGCCTCCTTTTATAGCCTCTTCTGTCTCTGCCCCCCTCCTCCTTTCTCTTCCGGGTGAGCCGGAAGGGCCCCAGCAGTTCTGCAGCTCCTGATGACTCTGTCACAGCAAGTCTTGCGCTGCGCCACTTTGGCTTGATCCCTCCCCTGCTACACTTGGCTAGGCTGGGCATAGCCACATACCACCTGCCACGCGCCAATATACCACCAGTGGTACGCATACCACTGGTTGAAAAGTCTTGCTCTAGAGAAGGCTCTAATGCTGGGAAAGGTGGAAGGAAAGAGAAGAAGAGAATGGACAGCAGCAAGGTGGCAGTCAGTGGTGGGATTCAGCCAGTTTGCACTGGTTTAGCAGAACTGATACCTAATGTATCTTCAGTTCGGCGAATCGGTTGTTAAAATGGCACTTGAAAAAAGCAGAGTCCGTGTGCGCATCTGCCTCACGCTTGCCCCACATCCGCCATTCTCTCCACAGCACACTGCAGCTGATCTGAGGCAGCCAGCCAGGCACAGAAGCACCGCCAAAAACAATGGAGTCTGTGTGTGCACCTGCTACGGGTTCACCCGTCACACCGTGAGGATCATTGCGTCAATCGCACCGGTTCCACCCCTTGCAGCAGGAGGCCGCGAGGCTCATTGTACCAATCACACTGAGTCTCACGGCTTCCTGCAGCAAGTGCCGATGCTGCCATGATGAGCCTCGAGGCGTCTTGCAGCAAGCGGCAGCACTGGCATGATTGGCACCCAACAGGAGGCACCTCCACCCACGTCACAGCCCTGCGGCAGCCAGAATCTGTGACCAATGGAAACCCAGGAGGAGCCCAGCAGCAGCTTGGCCATGCATTCCTTGACCCAGAGGGCTTGGCGAAGTTGGCGAAGGAGGAAGCAAGAGGCAGCCCCAGCAGCAAGGCTTCAGACAAACTGAGATCTGGGACTGAAAAAGCAGCAATGGGAGTGAAGGGTTGTTCAAAGGAGGAGGAGGAAGGAGGAAGTGGAAAGTGGAACGTCACTACCAAACAGGCAAGGCATGACAGGTGTTGGGGTGTGGTAAGCCTGGCTGCAGGGGCCCTTCAGCATGGTAAACAGGGAGCATGGGCCAGCTGCCCCCTCCCCCATTGCCTTGTGGTAGTGCCCCCCTGCCTCCCCCCCTGCAGAGAACCAGTTGTTAAATTATTTGACTCTCACCATCGGTTACAGTGGTAATGAGCATACCACTGGAAGACCTGAATTCTGATGCTTCAGTATCTTTTGATATTGACCCTTGCTTCCTTGCAAGAAATTAGATTAGATAAGTTTAGAAGCTCTTTCCAGATTATGTCAGATGCAGGGTGTGTCACATTGCTAAATTGGCTCTTTGTTGCAGACTCTACACAGGAATCATTTTTCTGCTAGGTCAGACAAGTGAGGCTAATCCAATTTCATTTATCTTGCTGAAAATTTTCCTTCATTCTCAGGATCAACAAGGTGACAAGATATACCTTGACATGAAATCATAGGAGTATGACACATTAATTTACACTACTTGATAGTTGAAGAAATGCAGTACATTCAAAATTGCTGTCAGACTAATGCACAATCAATGCAAAAATTCAAATAACTTAATTCTGGCAAGGAGATGAAAAATATCTTTGTCAACAAATCTATCAGCAGCATCTGTTCACTGAGCATTCACAAATGTTTACAAAAGAGGAAAACAAACAATTATGTTCTTTCCTTAGTATATTAAAAGCAATATTTTATAATGAAGAGTTTGCACTCCTGTCAGAAACACTAAGGCACTTCCAGGTTGAAAGGATTAGCTGATGACATCACTGTTGCCCTGAGGATGCCCACTTGGGGGCTCCTTTCATGTCCCCAGTAGGAGCTGAAGTGAAGGACGAGAGCTCAAACCCACCCCACAGCAGCTCTTGGCTCTCAAACGCGGGCTTGCTGATCTGCCCAATGTTCCAACCATTTGAACCACTTGTGCTCTTATAATGAAGAGTAAGCCATAGTTAACTATTGGCAGAAGCATAATGTTACACTGGTTCCCTTCTTTTCTGAAAGTTTACACCAACAAGGTTACACTAAATGGCCACTGGAGTAACTCAGGGTTCCATGTGTAGCAGAGCTGGGGTGAGATTGGGGTCGACTGAGAGGCTTTGCTGGAGCCCTGCTGATTCAGCAGGAAAATGAGGAGCTCCGGCAGCAGCTGCTGGCCTGGTGGCATGGCGTGGCCCTTGGGAGGGATCAAAAAGGAGGAGGAAGTCAACTGAGGGGTGGGATAGGAAGTTGGCGATTTTTGGATGTCGGGGGAGCAAGCAGCACAAAGAGAGAGAGAGAGTAGCTTGCTGGAGTTTTTTTCGTTAAGAAAAAGCCAGATGAAGAGAGAGAGAGAGAGAGAGAGAGAGAGAGAGAGAGAGAGAGAGTGGGGTTTTGTGTCCTTTTCTTTTTCTTCATTGCGGGCAAGCTGGATGGAGAGAGGGAGGGGGGGAGGGGAGTCTTTTATTGTTTTTTCTTCATTGCGGGCAAGCCGGATGAAGAGAGGGAGAGAGGGTAGGTCGGGGAAATTTTACTTTTTTTCTTCATTGGGGTAAGCTGGGTGGGGGAAGAGTGAGGGAAGAGTTTGACCAGGTTGAATGTATTTTTTTTAGTGGGGAAAAGTTAAAGAGGGGGGGAATAGAGTGGTTTCTGTAGAACCAGCTGGAAGAGGCAAAGGAGGCAGAAAAGGGGAGGATTACGTGGAGTGAGGGCAGAGAGAGACGAGCAGAGTGGAGAGAGAGTTCCCTGTGAGCTCCAGAGAGAGATTGATCGCCAGCACTCCACGCAAGCTGCTGTTACCAAAGACTGATTACCATCGTCTTATGCAAGCTGCTGTTACCAGGGACTGACTACTATCGTCTTATGCAAGTTGTTATCATCAGGGACTGACTACCATTATCTTATGCAAGTTGCTGTTACCAGAGACTGACTACCATCATCCATGCCAGGTGCTGTCATCAGGGACTACCTGACTACCATCATCCCCTGTAAGCTGTTGCTGCCTGAGATCGACCATCATCCCTCACATGAATGGCTGCCGACTGTGACTGAGCATCACCACACTACTTGCCCCTCTTAAGCAGAGGTGCCAAAGTGAGAGACCTTTTTGGACCTGCAGCCAGGTCAAGAGGAGGCCAGGAGGGCCTGGCCTTCAGCGGTCCCTATTGGGGGTGCTGCTACACATGGTTCTCCTCATGATTTTTAGTATTTATATGCAATGCAAGGAGAAGTCTGAGCTGATACATCAGTGACAAATAGAAGGTACACAGTTCTAGCAGTCCTATCAACTACAAGTAGTAGAGAAGTTTCAAAAGACTTAAATAGGTGTTGCAAAGCAGTTTGGGGATGGATGAGAAGGACCAGGATAAAAATAATAGTTGAGATAAATAACTATAAGTAGAATGGTCTGCAAACCTGAGTGGAAGTTATTCATAAGGTCTGAGTGCACAGTTGAGTGTGCAGTATGTGCATAGCAGAAGGTGGTAGTTTCAAGAACTGATTGCAGGAAGTACCCTGCTGATGACTACAGATCACGTTTAATATGGAGAGAGGAAATTAACAGTCACAGCATATGGAGTTAGGTTGCAAACTGGGCAACACCCAAATGTTTCATGGTTAGCTAGGTCAAAATTCCCTATTATTTTATCCTGTTGGAGGAGAAGTTAAAATATGTTTTTCTAATAAGTATATTTTCTGGGTTTGAAAATGGAAGAAAGTATACCTCTGTGAAGAGTAAACAAGTAAACAAACAAACACATACATACATATCTCTGATTGTCTACAATAGAGACTCAGGTGGACATTGGAGGCCATAGGAAGGGGTTCAGCTATATTCCCAAGCCTTGCTCTAACTAAAGTCTAGTGAAACACAGATTGCCTTGGGATATTGCTTATTAACACACAGGAATAATGTAAAATAGAAGGAAACCTTACCACTGAGCTTAGCTTTTCGTGGTTGAAGGAGAGCTGAAAGTATAAAAACAGTTCAAATAGCCTGGGAACTAGATTGTCCATAAGAGGTCTACTGTCATCACTGTATATGACACTACTTTTGAACTATTTTTGGAAGCTTCAAATGAGGTAAATAGTAAGTACATGGCTAGTTGCACATGGAGACTAATGCAGAGAAAATATGCAGCATCAATGTCTATTCTCAGTCATCCAGGTCATAGTTATCCCAAAGATGCTTTTTCATGAGGCAACTTCTTGGATGAGAAGTGAAACGTCTTCAAAGTAAATAAGAAAGTCCAGTTGCCTCATGAAAAAGCATCTTTGGGATATGCAGCATAAAGTACAGTATGTTGGTTGGTTGTGACTTTCCAGTTCCAATTCAAAGTGCCGGTGTCTACATTTAAATGCTTAAATGCTTATATTGCTAGAAATCACTTTTCATAAATGAATCTCTCTGAGCCTTATGATTATGAAAGCTTTACTTCCAGTTTTGAATAAAATCTGTCAAGATATAAACATGAGAGAGAGGTTGTCATTTGTGAGAATTAAACTGAGAGTCAGTGATTCCCAAGACAGAGAAGTAAGTTACATAAACAGTCAACAAATCACTCATTCAACTTCAAGGCCATGAAATATACAACAAAGAGTCTGTTGAAATGTGGCAAAAAGAAGGGGTGGATTTGAATGGTTGTGGATATCAGAGGGAATGTGTAACCTCACTCAAACGGAAGACAATCAACTCTTTATCTGGCTTTATTCTAGTGGGCAATGAAGATTCTTACCTTCTGTGCCACTTTGTGTGTCTAAGTCTAAGAGATGTAGCTCAGTTTAAGCCTAGCAGCCAAACCAAGCTATGCCAAATGTTTGGGAATTTCTATGAAGGTTTGCCAAGAAGCCTTAGTTGTCAGTGATATCATTCTTTGCCTGATCAGAATATGTAAAGAGCTGTGCTGGGCCAAACACTTAACTAGCTCAGCAATCTGTTCTTAGGATCTACATAGTTTCCTACTCATATTCCCAAATAATCTGTATTGAGATTTTGTTCTTGAGATTGGAGAGTTGGCAATACAAACAGTGGCTATTGATAATCTCATCTTCCATCATTTGATCTGTACAATGCATCAGTTGCAGCTGTATTTATGTCCTGCATCAGACGAAAACGTTTTTTAAATAATGAAGGCTGATTGCTAACTGAACCATTGTGGGGCCCATGCCTTGACTCCCAAATGTGTGAATGAACCCATTTCCTGGCTATGGTTGTTGTTGTTAGTTGCGAAGTCGTGTC
>NW_015387209.1:391869-411976 GCF_001527695.2 Protobothrops mucrosquamatus
TGATGTCTCTGCTTTTTAGTATGCTGTCTAGATTTGCCATAGCTTTCCTCCCCAGGAGCAAGCGTCTTTTAATTTCTGGGCTGCAGTCCCCATCTGCAGTGATCTTGGAGCCCAGGAAGATAAAATCTGTCACTACCTCCATTTCTTCCCCATCTATATGCCAGGAATTGAGAGGGCCGGATGCCATGATCTGGCTATGGTAGTGACTCAATTTTGATACCTTCCTTAGCTGCAATGTATTTTAGTTTTTGTATTGTTGATTGTGATTGCTTCAATTTTATTTTAATATTTGTTGCTGTCCAGAGTTATTTGTTGAGATGGACAGCCATACAAATTAATTGATTAAATAAACAATGTTGTGGATTTTTGTAGCCTTTGCTAATATTCTGATCATATATCTTTGTAATTGTTTAGGGTTTTTTTATTGCCCTAGCTGCCTTTTTAAGGATATATATGAATAAGAGCTGTGCAAATTATTGAAAAACTCTGTTGAGTATATTGCATAGAGTGCCGCAGTGGCTGCATATTCAGCCATATCTTCATCAAAGATTTCAAGGTGAGATGCGTAAAATGCCAGTATCCAATAGAGAACATCATACTGCTTCTGAAACAAAAATGGAACTATATTAACTAAAAGTACACAGCAATTCCCCACAGTATTGCTTCAAATTCACTCCTTTTGGCCACCTGTACAAAATATTTTTTGTTTTATTTGTTTAATTTTCTTTCTATTCAAGCAACCTATGGTCCACCAGCCATCATTGGTCAACTGCATAACAAGTGGCCTACAATTCATTTCTTTGTCTAGTTTTGACCATGGGTGCTGAAAATCAGTTATGATTTCTATCACCTCAAGATAAGAAATTTTTAAAATTTGTGATACAAATTCCTAATTTACAGTTAAGAAACAATCCAAAGAATAAAACATTCCAGTTTGCCCTATCACCTTGCCCATTACAGCCTACAGCCCTTTCCTCATTAAGTACTAACAAAAGCTTTAGTAGAGGTTGTGTGCTTAGACTTCCTATCATGTCTAAATATTAGCTCTTTGCTTGAGTCTGTTGGGAATTGGGGTCTACTGATTTTGTGAAGGCCACTGTTTTCCTAGACATGTAAATAAGTATAACATAAGAATGTCCTAATCTACAGTACATTATTACAATTATATTGATCTAAACTGAAAGTAATTTAAGTGATTAAGACATTTTGGTTTTGTTTGTATTTATTTGTGTTTGTATACATACATACATACATACATACATACATACATACATACATACATACATACATTTTTTTAAAATATACAAACTCTACAGTCTTACTCAGTTCTAATCTTATATAGATTTCAGATGAATTATATTACTGCATGCCAAGTTATGTCTTTAAAGAAGCCAGTTCAAACCAATTTGGGAGCGATTATATTACTATGATTAATTTTACAGTCAGCCAGATGTTCTGACTAGATTTGGCATTTTTATCCACCTACTGTGTCCTTCCCAAAGACCTGAGATAGACAATTGTGGATACTGTGTATTGTGTTAGAGATATCATTGCAGGCTCTAAGCTGTTCTGAGTAAAGCTGCCTTTTGTAATTGACTGATGGTGATTTTGTCAATGCTGATGGTGTTCAAGTGGAGTTCCAGATGTTTTTGAGTTTGCACCCTATTACTATTGGTACTACCTTTGCTTTATTTTGCCACAGTTCTATTTCTATTTGCGGATCTTTGTATTATCTTCTTGAATTCTTTCTCTTCTCTTCTGCTGTCTCTAGGAGCTGCCACATTCACTATCCAACTTTTTTTGTCTTTCTTATCAACAATTGTTACTGGGGTGTAATGTGGCAGGTGCCTGTCTATTTGAATTCTAAAGTCCCATCTTCATTTTCTATGACTTCTTCCATTTTATGGTCCCACTAGTTCTTGCTGTCAAAAAATGGTATTTCTTGCAGATTTTCCAATGCATCATAGTTGCTATTTTGTCATGCCAATTTTTGTAGTCAGTCTGTGCAGTGTTCTTGCAGCAGCTAACCAGGTTGTCCACTGTTTCTTCAGCTTCTTTGCAGAAGTGGATGTCTATCTGCCTTCTCAATTCTAGCTTTGAATGGATTTGTTTTTAGGGTTTGGTTTTGTGCAGTCAGAATTAGCCACTTTGTCTCTTTCTTCAACTTTCCTGCTCTTAACCATTTCCAGGTCTTGTTATTACCTGGTTTGTCTGTTATTTTTAATCTACTGGCCACGTAATACTTTATCTTCCCATATCTCTTTTCTGTTCTTCATTTGGTCTTTCTTGTAGGCCATTGTGATCTCTTCAGTATTCAGTAGGCCCTCCTGGTATACTAGCTTTAGTGCATCTTCTTTACTGCCCTTCAGATATTCCACTATTCCACCTGTGTACTTAATGACTGGAATTGCCAGGTGTTGATTGCCTTTATGTATTTCCTCCACTGAGTTTGGACTTTAAAACCTTCACTCTCTTGATGTATTCACTTCTAACCTTTATCTTGACTTCAGTATACTTGATGTTGTCAGCTTGAAGTGATTATCTTCATCCAGACGTTTGATGTTATTACTATAGAGCATCTTGATTCGTTCAGTTTGTCACTATTTTTCTCCATTTGTTTTACAGAAATTTCCATATTTTTAGTATCTTCTTTCATCTCCTATCTCAATTTTACAAATCTTTCATCCATTTTTTTCAAAAGCTTCCCATTTATCTTCCACCTGTTCAAATAATATATGAAGAATATCTGATGTAAATATTTTTTCTAGCAGTTGCTTTAGTGACTCCCTCCTGTATTTTCTTGGTTTTTGCATTTTTTTTTAGTAACTCTCCATAACTTCAAGCCATAGCACACAAAATATCTCCATGGCAATGAAACATCACAATCTAATTCATTACCATATCTTTTGTTATGTAAAGTCCACCAATTAGGTGCATCTGTAATGGCAAGCATTCCCATAAAGGACTGATCGCTTTAATTGGTTTAGTGCAAATTAAAATTAAACCAAAGCATTTTTGTTAAAAGAAAATGATAAATATTAAAAAAAAATAAAAGAGACTCTCCCTTATCTATTTTAAAACTTTCTTAAATCTTCTCTTTCTTACTCTTTTTGCAAAAGATTCCTGAATCTTTAAATCAAAGTTTCTCTTTTTTGTTTTGTTTTTTAAAATTCTCTGCAAGGAATCTTATCTTTGCTGCAAAGGAAATCTCTCTATATCTGTAAATTAATTGTTTCCCAACATGATTAAGAAAGGAGGCTTAATGTCTATATAGATTAGACTGCAGTTAGGAGTGTGGATGGTATCTCAGGACCTCTGGCAACTCAACTCCTGAAATGACTGCAAAAACTCCTATCATATTGTTGATGGGAACTTGCCCCACTTTTCTATTTTAACATACAACTGCAAGTGTCAATAGAATACACCAATCTGGTGCCCTTATATATATTTGTACTGCAGCTCCCAGATTTATTACTCAGAATGTGGAGTAGGAATTATGATTGATTTTAAACATCTGGGTTGAAGAAAGCTAAAGTTCAATGTAGCTTCAAACTTGGGGAACTGTTTATAGAGAAGGAGGGAGGGAGGGAGGGAGGGAGGGAGGAAGGAAGGAAGACATAATCTCAAAGTGCAGAAAAAAGTTTGCCTGGTTCATACACCACTTAAACTAGAATGTGAATTTAATAATCCCTCTAAGGCAGAGGTGGGCAATTAATTTTCCCAAAGGCCACATAAGAAACTGGACTGTTGTGGAGGGTCGCTGCTGTTCTGCCACCACTGTTGCACTGATGCCCTGTCCTCCCCCTCTGCCCAACCCCTGATGCTGTCGATGCCCTGGGCCCGACTGCCCAGGTCTGCTCTAAAGTTTCACAGAAGACTTTATAAATAAACATAAAATGCCAACTCTGTAATACCTTAATAGTAGCTTCTTTTATCTTTGCTGATAATTAACAGGTAGTTTGACTCATCTGCTAAGCACTTTGTTGCTTTACTGATTAATTAGTATTTATTTTTCCAAATTGTCCATAAATGATGATTTATATTATAGGGTAAGAATATGTTAAGAAGCTGGCCCCTGACCTACACATCAACAATGGGCAACTGGGGCTCCCAGCCATAGTATCCCTGAACCCACTTTTTTCATCCCTTAGTCCCTGAGTTTTATATTAACAGCAATCTGAATGAAATAATAACTGATGGGAGTGTTCCTCCTAAGAACCTGTTTGTGCCAAATATTGTCATCACAGCTGATTCTGAACTGCCTAGATTTCAAGAGCCTGGTTAACTGTTCTAGCAAAGGTAAAGAAACAAATAAGAGGCTACATAAAAGAGAGAGCCGTGCATATTAATGACTCGAAATATGCTCAGGTAGCGGAAGAAAAAAATGATAAATGATAGTTGATACTGGAAAAAAGGTTACTTGCTAAAATATTTGAAGGTCAATGGAAAGATATAGTTAATGCAAGGAAATCTTTATTAAAAACAGAATATCTATTTTTAGTGGCATGTGAAAATGCTAAATGCTATTTCAGAATATTTAGATACTTCTTTTCAGTTTGCTTCTAAGGCATTTTATTTATGAAGCCTAGAATCTCTCATCCTGTTAACAGGAGTCATTGACAGTAATCAATGTCTTGATCTTAGCTTTGTGATTAATATACCGTGTTTCCCTGAAAATAAGACCCACCCCGTAAATAAGCCTGAGTCTGATTTTTTTGGGTGGGCCTAATATAAGCCCTACCCCAAAAATAAGCCTGAGGGGTGGGCATGGCCAACACAAGTGGTGGCGAGTGTGCAGGGGCTGTCGGTGTCTGGCAGCAGTTGCAGCCCACTGGCCCCTTGGCAAAGAGCAGGAAAATCCATACACGGAGGTAGAGGCAGGGGGAATTATTTGTACGCCTATGGGGTGCTTCGCAATGAAGTGATTCGGTCAGTTCCGAAGCACCCTATAGGTGCCCAAACACTTTTCCCCTGAACGGAGATCTGATGGAGACTGGCAGCTCTGTCTCTTGCGAATGGGACGTTGTGAGACAGAGCTAATCATTTCATTTCAAAGCGCCCCATTCGCAAAGAGACGGAGCTTCCAGTCTCTGTGTGATCTCCATCCCGGGCGGCAGCAGAGCACTCCATCCCAGGGAGGGATTCTGCTGTTGCTGCTGCTGGGCTGGCCCGGGCATTGCCCCGCCGCTGTCTCCCAAACTCCACCTTCACCTGCTGCTCAGGATTTTCATGTATGTTAGCTGGCTTGGGAAGCAGCAGCAGTGGCAGAGTGCTCCGTCCCGAGGGGGAGGATTCTGCTGTTGCTGCTGCTGCTCGGCCGGCCTGGGCCATGCCCCGCTGCTGTCTCCCAAGCTCCACCTTCATCTGCTGTCCAGGATTTTCATGCACATCGGCTGGCTTGGGAGGCAGTGGCAGGCATGGCCCAGCCCAGCCCAGCCTAGGCTAGCCCAGCAGCAGCAGCAACACAACAGCAGAATCCCCCTGGGATGGTCCCGCCAGCACCAGCTGTGTGCTATTTAAACCTAAGCACCAAGACCTGAGCCTTGGACTGGTAAGGAGGCGGAGGCTCCATGCAGGGATGGTGGCTGCAATGGGGCAGGCCAGGTAACGAGCGAAGCGCTCCACTGCTGTTTCCCCCTCAGAGCTGCAACCTCGAAGCAGTCTCCTTTAAACCCGAGGCTCTGATCTAGGCACTTAGAGTTAAATAGTGCGCAGCTGGCACCGACAAGGCCATCTCCAGGAGATTCTGCTATTGCTTGTGGTGGTGGCAGCCCTGGCGCAACTTGCCACATGGCATCCTGCCACAAGCAGCGACAGATGTTGGGGCGTGAAAGGTCTGGCTGCTGCGGTCCTGCAGTAAGTGGGTAGAGTGCACATGGGACAGCTCTCCCCCACCTGCCTCGCCTCGTGGCAGTGATGGCACCGGGCTCCTAGTGGATGTTGCTGTCAGTGCCGCCGCCACGAGGCAAAGCAGGTGTAGAGAAAAAAATAAGACACCTCCTGAAAATAAGATCTAGTGCCTCTTTTGGAAACCAGTATAAGACCGGGTCTTATTTTCAGGAAAACACAGTAATATTGTTTTTCTGCCTTTAGCAACTAAACAGTGTGTGAATAAAAGATACTAGCAGGATTGTATTGTGGTTGTTTTTTGTGTTCTTTTGTAAGAATTCCAGGGTTCCCTTTTGTCAACAACAAAGAATGAATATGGCAGAGAGCTTCCAGATTGCCCTCCCATTCACAAGACAGATTATTTATATTTCCTTCTAACAAGGTCAATCTGATTAGGGGGAAAAGGTGGAAGAAAAGCTGGGAAAACATGAGATTACAAATGCAATATAAGTAGTCCTCGAGCTACAAATGTAATGGAGCCTGCCAGTTACATTTGAAATCCAAGGATTCGTAGGAGTGAATGGTGTAACTTGACCGTGATCACTCCCTCTTCACCCATGCATTCGCTAATCGAATGTGTGGGTCGTTAAGTGCACATGAGGCATCTCAGGTTGGGGAACGGCAGGCAGCCTCGATGAGTCTCCTCCAAAGGCTTCCAGGCTCACCCCAGAAAAGCATTTATATGCTTTTGGGACAGCAAAATCGTGTTGCTTCAAGCCTCCCGTTGGCATGCAAACACTTTTTGTGCACAGACTGAAAGCTTCTGGGTGCCCTGATCTTGTGGGACTTCAGGCACCCACTTTTTGCAAAAGCAGATGGGTGCCTGAAGTCGCACAAGATCATGGCTCCCAGAAGCTTTTGGCCTCTGGCCGAAAAGTGCTACAAAAAGCCCCATAAAGCTTGAGGAGGATTTTGTCAATGAAAAAGGAGGACCGAAGGGATGCATGCTCCCCTCTGGGTCTCCATTTTCGTAGGCAAAGTGCTTGAAGAAGGCCTGGAGGGATGCCTGCACCTCTCCGGGCCTCTGTTCTCATCAGCAAAGGCCTCAAGCACTTTGCTGGTGAAAATGGAGCCCCGGAGAGGTGCGCATGTCCCTCTGGGCCTCCATCCTCATCGGAAAGGCCTCAAGCTCTATGCTAATGAAAACAGAGCCCTGGAGAGCCTTTTGCTGATGAGAATGGATGCCCAGAGGGACGCACACAGCCGTCCTGGCCTCTGCTCTCGTTAGCAAAGTGCCTGAGGAAAAGGCTTTGCTGACGTAAACAGAGTCCCAGATTGTATCCCTCCTGGCCTCTGTTCTCATTGGCAAAGGCTTTTTGCAAAGATGGCAAAAGACTTTACAAATGGAGGGAAGGCTTCGATGTTTCAGGCCTTCCTTCCGTTTGCAAAGCCTTTTGTCACAGATCTCGTCCAGGCCTCCATTTGCAGAGAACAGAGGCCTAAAGTACCTTGAGTTCAGGCGAGTTTAGTGTGCAAAATCTCATGCTACTGATTTCGCATGATCTTGTGGTAAATTAGGTCTCCATTTTCTGCAAATGCACCAAAGGCTTGAAGCACTGAACAGGTCAAGAAACGGAAGGCTCCCTGGATCTTCGCAAGGTGAATATCCACAGGCCTAGTGCCTGTAGAAACTCAGCGAGCGGGGGGGGGGGGGTAGGGAATAGGCAGGCTGAATGTTGCAGAGCTCTGCGGGCGTTGGTGTGAACGATTGCCGTGGTGCTGCAACATTCATAATTTTGTGACTGCATCGTAAGTACTTGGGGGTTAGGTCATAACTTTGAATGGTCATTAACTGAACTGTCATAACTCGGGGATTACCTGTATACTGTATCTCACCAGCTTTGGCTATTTTTAATTGACTTTTAATAAGTCTTTTGAAGACACTCCCTTGATTATCTTTCATTTTAAATAGAGGATGATTTTGCAGCCTTCATTCAGAGTGTATGGGTATAGTGGCTGGGAATTCTGGATGTTCCAGCCTCATCACATACCCCAGATGAGGATGAATATTAAGAAATATTATAAACAGCCACTTTTGAATGAGATGAAAGGGGCAATTAATTATGAAATCGGAGCTACAATGACAAAGTCTATCCCTGTCCCTTATCTCTGAAGTAATGTTAAGACTATGAAGCCATATAATGGCATTTAGAAACTGCTTCTGTACTGTTTTCTCCCTTGTTGATTTCTGAGAAATGAGTTTCTGAGTTTGCTGCATGTTTTGTGTTACTTTTTGAAAGATTTATGACTCCAATAAAACTTTTGAGTCCATTATCAGAAGCTCTCTCCCCTTTTGTGTGTATGTGCACACACACGTATGTGTATGTAACTGACAAAACAGAACTGCCAATTTTGCCTAAGAAACTATATTCTTCAGGAATAGAAATAACGTCTGCTATATAAAAGGATATTTTGCTTTCAGATAACAATTATTGCAAGAGAAAACATCAGCATTAATCCAACCATATATAATGTATATTTAAACTATTAATTTTTAATAAAAATGTATACATTATCTTGAATTGACTCTTGACAATATGATGGAATTAATTTTTATTGCTTTCTTTTAGGGTGTTTTTTTACTTCAATATCTATCTTATATAACCCTGGAATTTTCTGGTGTCCTCTCCAATATCAGTTGAATCTGACTTCTTTAGCTGTTTCAAAAATCAAGACAATTTGACTAGGTGAGAGAAGATAGGAATTAATTTCTGGAAGGGCTGTGCATATTCAGGTGGTGTTCAATCTATTCATCTACTAAGTGTCTCCAAACAGATCTGTATTCTGTTCTATGCAGGGATGCTATAGATTTGGATTGAACAGAATAACATGGTGTTGCTTATGTTGCTTAAATAAGTCTGTTTCAATCTTTCCAAAATGACCTTATCAAATTCAGTGATTATGCTAAATAGAAGTAGACTGTGTTTTTTTTTATATATCTTCATTACATGCCCTCCGGCAGTACTGCATTATCAAGAAATTGTACTTAAACGTTTTACAAGTAAAGTTCAAACACAATGTATTATTATTGATTACAGCTTTTTATTCTATAATTGTACAAAACTACTGACCAGTGGTAAAATTTTAAATTTACAAATGTACTTCTAAACAAATTTTTGAACTCAGCTATATAATTATGCATGAAACACACAAATCCAGTACATTCAAAGGAATTCATTTCCTCCATCACACTGCATGCAGCATGATTTGCAAAGAAAACAGTGCAATAATAATGGTATTTTACATGATAGGCAAAAATAGGAAACTTAACAGAAATAGGAGTTTCCTGCATACATACATATGAGTAAATGTTTTCATATTTTTTCATTACATGTATAATATGCATTGGATTAAACATTGGTCCTTAACATACAACAGCCTATTTTCAATTAAAAAAATGTGAAGCAGTATAAAAATCCAGAGTGTTAAAATAAAAAGGGCAAGATAATTAAAAATGCTAACAAGTTTATTCCAGAAACTAGGGGAAAAAATGAAGATTTCAAGTAGAGTGGAAGGCTACTCGTTTAAATAGCCAAGATTTACATCCATTACACAAGTGGATACTTAATCTACACAAGGAAATATTAGAACAGGTCTTTCCCATTGAAACATTGTACATATTTTTATTTTAATCCTCAGTCATTTTGCTCAGAAATCTACACTTTGTTAAAACAAAAAAAATGAAGCTGGTTGTCAGTGGTTAGAATTTTATTATGGCTATTTTTTAGTATTAACAAACAACATTGCAGTTTCATTGTACAAGAATATGTACTCCAATATTGGGTCCTTCATAGTTATCAAAAGAAAAAAAAACTGATGTATTTTTCTGTAATTATACATCCTTTTACATTTTTCCCAAATTAAAATTGAAAGTAACAGATACCACAACATTTTTGAATAGATATGGTACAACTTTGAAAATATACTTATATATACATACCTCATTGCTGTGCGAACTCCATCAAGGCACTGTTATAAATCAAGTATCTTATCACCCACTCTCAAAAGATGCCAAAAAAATTAGGAAAGAAACACAGTAACTCACTTAGTTCACAGTTAGGTATCCTATATATATATAATAGCATTAAAAATTCTAAAGAAGAAACATCCATCCAGACAAGAAATAACATCATGGTGAATAAAACAACTTTTACTCTCATCCCATTTCATTAATGTTGAGTTGGCAAGAAGATCTTCATGAAGGCACAGGAGGGTAGTGAGCTGTAAAATCATTTGATATATTTTACAGAATAGTTGTCAAAAGAAACTTTTTCATGAAAAATGAGTATATTGTACTCTTAAGCGATAACTAAAAGTTAAAAAGCAGCCCACTGTAGGATACAAGAATTATATATTGCAAGTAGTCTACTTACTATTTTACACAACACATTTCATTGTAGTTATATTGATGATTACATGGCACATTGAAGGCTTATAGTGCATTTTTTTTAAACAAACACACAAACAAGTCAACACACAATTCTGATTATTTTTTACTTTTAAGTACTAAACGTCATAGGGAAACTATTGCCTTAGAGGTCTACAAACTGTCAGGTCACAGTTTCCTTATTAGTATATGCAGGAAAAAATCTAGATGAAAGAATGTAGAATCATATTCATAAAACTAAATATCATATAAACATTGTATTGACTGGGTTATAACCAGACATATCGTACAAAAAGTAGTTAGGCAACAGATTCCTCAGTTCACACCAGGAACTTACTTGAAGATGCAAAAAAAATGTTAAGCTTTTAAGCTGTGCTTGACACAGGAGTGCTTTAGACTCCAGTAATACGGACAATGTAACTGAAAATGTAACTGATTTGGGAAATTAGAAGATAAATGTTTAAAAGAAAGCATCTGAATAATAGTTCAGCTATAACTGAAGACATATTAGCAGACAGAAATAGATGTAATATGGTATTTATATTAGGAGACACTGTCAAAACAGTGGAAACCAAATAAATCCAACAGTTACAATCACTGAACATTTATGTACAGATAGGTAGTTGCTCCAAATGCATATAAATAAATGTAAATCAGAACATATGTATTTGTACTTTATGCTATTCTTTTATAAAATCATACATACCAGTAACTGCATTTCAATCAATTTATAAAGCATCTGAATTATGGCTGCATTCAACCAGTTTACTCCAACGCTAATACATTTTTCATTCTAAACTGTAGCACTTTTAAAACATAATAATTTAAGGCAGGCAGGAAACTGTAACTGTGGGCTACAGCTACTTTTTTCATTCTGGTATTCTCAGAAGATGTTGGAAAAATAATTCCCAGATGTTAGAAACTCCATTTTGAAGTATTCCAACATCTTTAAAACAGGTAGGTTTGGGATGGAAGTACTAGAATCCTGAACTGACCAAATGTAAATTATGTATCTCTAAATGAAAACTTTATATTTGCTATAAATATATAAATCATGTAAGATATATGCTTCTTGCTGTTCTGTAAATTGACTATAAGTATTCAGTAAATACTATGTAAAATATAAAAAAACAGAATAGCGGGAGTAATGTAGCTGTAATTTGATCTATCTTTTTAAATTTAATGCAGCCCAATCCAGATTTGCTGAATTTACTTACAGAGTAAAAACAGCTCAATATTTTAGCATAAAGAAAATAAGGGTAAATGTGCTATATTCTGAAGCATTTAAAGCCAAATATTTCTTAAACAGAAACTGAGTAGCAGATGAACTTTCCAGAGTCACTTATTCTTGGAACTAAAATGTTGCTACCCAAAATTTATTTTTACAGTATAAATATTCAGATGCAGTTATGTTCAAATTATGTAACGTGAAAGGACAAAATAAATGTTAACATACTTTTAAAATACAGATAGGATCTTATATGTAAATCCTAAGAATTTTATGATTAACTTAAAATAGCTTTCTTTTTTACATTGTCTAAATAATGTAGTTTCTATTCCTCTGCATCTCATTATTAGCATCCCTAAAGTTAAATAAACAGTAACAGTCAATAAGAGTTTCAATTTGGGAAGAAAGGAATCAAAATACTGCTTGGCACAAAAGTGGTTTACTTCTCTGGAATGAAATGTTTTTTCTCTTAAACTGACTAATACTATTAGCAAAGATCCACTGTTACAAACTAAGGGAAAAACCCTCATTAACTATCCCTGAAAATTGATGCAGTTAATGTGATGTTGATGATTAATAGCTTACATGTTCGTAATGACCATGAACAGCTGAGTAGTTTAATTTTTCTGCAGTTATCCCTTGGCATTATTTTCTTATTGAAGTAAGGTTGATTAAACTTAGGAAGAAAAGTCTTAGGTCAAAATTTACTTCTTTTGCTAGCATGTCCAATAGGGATTGATTATAACAAAACAGGGTCCTCAAATTCCAAACTGGTATATTCTATATTGGTATTTATAATAGTTTATGACACCTTAGAACATGCAAGGCAGTTATCCAGCATTTGGAAGATGTGAAGAGGAAGTACTGGCACATAAGCATTGTCCATGTCATCTGGCTAGGATGGAATAATAAACTATTCCATATGAGCCCGATCTTTTGAGTCAAAGGTCTGAATCTTCTGGGCCCCTAGATAATATTGCCTTATTTGAAGCCAAACCAAGCTTTAAAGATGGTCCCATGAAGATAATAATCCCGTAATAATTCTATTTCATAGATATTCTTCTGTCCAGATATTCTATTTGAATAAGTAATTGATTATAAGTTGCAGAAGAACCATCAGCAAAATGAAGACATAGTGCTTGAATTGAAAGAAGTTATTATCTGGCGTTGGCAAACTTGAAGTCATTCGTGTTCTTAATGCTGTAATGTCCCTATTTAAAAAAACAATGAATTTAGTTAAATCCACAGATTGCCAATTTTTAAGTAAGCATTATAGACCCATCAAAAATTTGAAAAAATGATTGGACAGACAACTTTAATTTCATAACAATGATTTCTCAAGCAGGGTAGTACACTGGAATTTTAAAATGCTTAGTTCTCAAGTTAATTGGACTTTGCAGTAATTTATCAGCTTCTAAATTAAAATAATGGGGAAATTCTGGTACAACATTATTCTAGCAAGGTATAAGACATGCTATATAGTTGATATAGATATGTGTAAAGTAAAAAGAGGATGACTGGATAATGGAATACTGAAACAAAGTTATTGAAGCATTGCTCTTATACATTTCAAAAGAGTTGTGTAAAAAAAAAACTCACACTGGACTGATTGCTTCTTTAGAAGGCTAGGCAGTCTCTTCCATCTTTTAATTGTAGCATTTATTACATTTAAAAAAACATATTCATGCAATTCTTCTCTCCATATATTCAATAATTTTTTAAACTACCTCTGAATTAATTTTTAACCTATGACTTACGTTCCGTCCAATAATTTATGTTTTACTATCATACACGTACTGTACAGTCACATATTTATTAAGTATCACATGAATAGATGATAGTGCATATCTTGACCCGCAATTCCAAGTGGCTTAATAGGGTTTGACATGTAGAGGATCAAATTTTAAATATTTAAGTATATAAATATTAAATATATTAAAGGTAACATAGAAATAAATGTAGCCAATAAATAGCTATCGGCTTGTATTTCCTAAAAAATCCACAAATTCATTAAACCCTTGCCAATCAGCATCACAATTGTGAGAGTGAGATGAATGGAGATTCACTTCACCTATCAGAAAATCCAATAAGCATTCTGGAAGGTTGCCTGGTCTGGATTCCAGAAATAACCCCCTATAATTCATATCACGACAAGTGTACTACATTCTGACTTGGCTCCCAAATCAGAAGCAAATTCAGATTTTAAAAAAATAATCTTTTTTCCTATTAGTTAGCATGATAACTTTAAATATCTACCTTGTTGTTTTTTCATTAGAGCATGATAACATTTAAAGTACATTAAACCATTTTGAAGGGATGAAATACTCCAAATGTCAGAGAAGGTACTGAATATTGATTCACTGTGTATTGAATAAAGACTTGACAAGCATACCAATAGTTTCTCCAGGGGAATGTGTGTGTCAAAACAGTCAAGATAGCGTAGCAGCAGTATGATCAAACCCCTGCTCCTTTATACACATCATAACATACAAATGAAGAAGAGCTTAAATCAAGACCTCCAATTTTGACTATTTTCATCCTTGATGTGGGCACCATGGCCGTACAGTGTTTGTTTAACAAGGATCTTTTTATCTATTAACAGGATTTTAGTGAAGTTCAGATCATAATGTAGGTCACAGTATTGCAAGATTATGGATAGTTCTTGGAGAATTCACAAACTCTCTTACTATTGTAATTATGTTTTATGTCTATTGTAAGTATATTTAAAGAAACAAATTCATACTGTTCTTCATTGGGTCAGTACAAGGCATTTGGATCTACTTCTGAAGCTTACAAAGCACTATTTCTGGCAGAAAAAGTACTCATTATAAGCTCAGCTTCAGGATGACATGATGTCCCACAAAGCTTCTGAATGGTTTACTGAATCTGAAAGTTTAACTCTTACTAAAAAAAAGGTATATGTACTTAGAAAAATATGTATCCTTTTCTGTAAGTAGGCAAATGCTCACCTCATGTTCTGGGATTCCCATTTACTTATTAAAATAAATGGGAATCCCAGAATATCTCATGAGAAACCTATATACAGCCATGAAGGACAGAATATGGCAAAAGACAGAAAATCAGCAAACGATTAAGACAAGGCTGGCTATTCTCCCTTTATTTATTCAACTATATGCTGACTATATATTGGGGGAAGCTGCATGGGAAGAAGTTGTTTTAAAACTTGAGGAAGAAAAATCAATAACCTGTGTTATGCTGATAACATTATTTTGATAGCAGAAAATGCAAAGGATCTGCAAGCTGTAGTAATGAAAGTCAAGGAACAGGATGAAAAAATGGATCTAATGTTAAATAAAATTGTAATAACAACAGGTATAGCAACCAGTCTTGTAAACGACAGTAAAGATATTGAAGAATAGCTTCTCCTGTAGTACCAACAGTAAAGGAACCAGCAGTGAAAGCCTTGGAAAAAGCTGGGATGTATCTTTGCCTACAAAGATCAGAATAATATAGACAATGGTATTCTGTGATGCTTTATGGAAGCAAAATTTGATTTTTGAAGAAACAGAATTTTGAAATTTAGTGTTGGAAAATAATTCTGTGAATGGTTAGCCAAACAAACAAATAAATGGATTATTAAACAAATCAATCTATAATTCTCACTTGACGGACAAATGAGCAGGATTAAAATATTATACTTTGGACACCTTATGCAAAGGTCTAGCTATTTTAAGAAATCTATAATGCTGAGAAAAATGAAAGAAAAGAGAAGACAACTAGCAACAACATCAATGGACTACTTTAAAGCATGATCAACTAAAAGGCAAGTTATGTTCCTTAGTGCTCTCTGAGCTTGTTTTCTTGCAGACATTTCACTACCCAACCATATAACATTTTCAGTGTTATCATCAATTTGGAAGAAAAACAAATTGACCTCAAAATATGAAAGTGAAATCTACATAAAGGGGCCTTATTAGATGATGCAAATACATATATTTATGCATGAAATTAAACAAGAAGTAGCCTGAAGTATTTGTGAAATTACATAGAATAAATATGCTACAGAGTAAGGATCTTCAAAGAATATAAAGATATGAACATGTATCAATTGCATTTAAAGGAAGTGTACCTACTACCTAATTCATCTATGCTAAATCTTCTTTCCCTTCATTCCACACATTTTGTTTTGCACTATACCTAATAATAAAGGGAAAATCTTGGAAAAGTCTTTGCTTTCACACCAAGATATTAGTATGTATGTCCCCATATATATTTTTTTTATTAAAATGTTACCTTTTTTTTGCATTGATCTCTGATTTTCAGTAGTTTTGCATTTTGAAACTGAAAGGCATGATAGAAATGTTTTAAGCAGTAACTTAAAAAATTATCATATGAAAATGTGTACTTTAGTCAGATCATATACTGATTAAGAGAACATAACTGTAGCATTATCTCTCACCAGAGTTTTAGTTATCGAGACATTTAAAGGGTCAAGGTTTGCTCTAAATCCCAGGTCAATAAATTGACATCTTTAAGTTTTTATGTACTTAGTTACATTTCCCCCTTAATGCCCACAATTTTCTGCCCCACCTGATTTTATTTTACTTAAATGAAATGGAGGCTACCATGCAGCAAAGTAACAGTGTCAAACACAATCTATGTTTTCAATAATATCTCTAGAACCCAGAGATGTATGCTTTGAGTATAACATGAGGGATGAGTGTAACCTAGTGCTTTTTTTGGATATGTGCCCAATACAAGTTATGCTGAAGTAGTAGGGAGCGTTATGGGAATTTAGAGAGTACGGAGCAACATTAATGGAGCAACAGTAACAGTCCCGTCATGTTTACATTAGGAATGTGATTTTTAAAAAGTACTGCAAACATACCTCCGAATATCTTCCTGTGTTAACTTTATAGATTCAATGGCACTTTGCAGTTCAGCAAGGTCTACTGTTTTCTTTCGGATTCTTGTGTTATGTTTGAGTTGTGCTTCAGAAGTAATTCAAAATTAGTCAAACAGGTAAAATATATAAACCATGTAGAAACCAAATTATTTTAGTTTACCATATATGAATTAAAACTCATTTTTTTCTCATTTTAAAAATGATTTTACAAGCCAGGATAGACAGGAAGACAGACAGGTAGCCTTTATTGTCATTTTTTTTTACTGAGGGCAAACTGGGACACATAAAAAATGAAATTGTTCCCTGCTCTCAAAAGTGTACACATACATAACACACACATAAACATGCTGTATACATACATATGTATACCTATACCCTTACATATAAATATTAATCACTGTCCATCTTGAATACATAGCAGAAAGAGGAAGCTTGAGAGTTCACAAGGTTGATACTGTATGGAACAAAACTATGGCTGAATCTGGATGTTCTGCTTCAGATACCACGGAGCCTCCTCCCAGATGTTAACAAGGAAAACAGGTCGTGAAGAGGATATGTAGTGTCCAGGCAATCCTGCGGACCCTGCTCAAGCAACACTTATATGCTATGTCCTGGACAGAAGGGAGTGAACTGCCAATAATCTTTTCTGCTATCCTCACCACTCTCTGTACCACCTTCCTGTCTGAAGCAGTGATGCTTCCAAACCAGACTCTAATGCAATATGACAGGATGCTCTCGATCATCCCTCTGTAGAAAGTGGTAAGGATAGGGGAAGGAAGATGTACTTTTCTCATGCAGAAAATGCAGGTGCTGCTGTGCCCGCTTCACCAGTGTCTCGCTGTTGAGCGACCAAGCCAGCCTACTCCACAGGTGAATTATTAATACACAGAAGAGTGTGGCTATGCCTCCCCTTTCTGAAATTGACAATGATCTCTTGACATTGTTGATTTCTTCTTCTGTCAGACAATGATCTGACAGAAGATGATATTAAATACTAAATAAATTTAACATGGAAACCCCGTTTGGTGTAGTGGTTTAAGGCACTGGGTTAGAAAACTGGACACTAAGGGTCTATTTTTGTCTTGGACATAAAGCTAGCGGAGTGATTTCGGCCAGCCCATCTCTCTAAGCCCTAGGAAGGAGGCAACAGCAAATCACTCCAAAAAATCTTATCATGAAATCTGCAGGGTCTAAACCAGGCAACTGCCAAGAATCAACAATGATTTGAAGCCACCAAAACAAAAAATCAAAAATAGTATCTTTAGTTTACAGATAATGAAATTTAGGCATGCTTGTACTTTATTCATCATAGTTTTAAAAAGAAGGGCAAAGCAAACCAATGTAGCATTTACCTTCACTTCCTGATGAGTCTGGATTATCAGGTTCTGGTGAGGAGAAGCCACATTCTTCTTTCTTAGACTTAGCAGACCGTTTTATTTTTGCAACAGTAACCTGTAATACACATTTTTGTCAGTTTTATTGCTCAGAAACAAAAAGATAGTTATGCTTAGCAGCCTTCTGCTGATGTGCAAGAAATGAGTGGTAGAAATCTTTGTTTACCCTATCTTCTTGCAACCCCACTTCACTTGCCATACTGGAGGACAAAAGATGACACTGAGAGGAAAAATAACTGAGAAAATAAACATTCTGGCCATTTCTTTCAGCATAAAAAAATTGATTATCTTTTGGTTCCAGAAATGCAAATATGATTCCAATCCTATACAGCAAGGATGGGCAGGACTTGCAAATCATTTTTTAAAATTATTCATTTATAAATTATTAAGCCACCTTTCATAATTATAATGAATCCCAAAGTAGTATTATTTGTGGCCTTGGTTAATTTCAGTAGTGCAATTTACAACTGAAAATCAGCAACAAAACTTTCCTCTATTTTTAGTTGGGAAAAGGAAACTTTTGGTAGGGAATTATGATGGGCTGAAAAAGCAGAGAGAGATAGCAGCTGAGAACTCTGGCTGGAGGGTGGATTCTGGATGTCACAATCTCCCTGAATCAAAGGGAAATCCTAAAATAACCCATATGGACTCCAAACTGCAGCTCTTTCTGTGTAAAAATGTGTAGAAACAAAGTTTTTTACAATTGGTTTAGGATTTGAGCTGCTGGGAATCTTGGGATTCCATTCACAGTGACAATTGCAATATAGCCTATATAGACATTAATCTGTGAACAGAGATTTGCTCTACCACAAAAAATAAGATGCCTTACAACATTCTTCTGCTTATTTCTAAACATCACACTACTATTCCAGTGTTGATGCAAATGACAGAAGCCTAATAAGGTAGCAGGATATTCTATTAACTACTCCAAACAGAGACTGAAGCCAGTAGGTGAAGATGTGGTTATCCATCCATTAAAGGAATATAAATACCATATTTGTATCAACCATTAAATATTTAAATACATTCATGCTGAAAGATATGGCTCAATTAGTAACATTAGACATAAATTCAATAAAGAGGTTTCTTTAGATATGGCTAGATGAGAGTCATTAAAACTCAACCTTTGAGGAAAGATGAATATCTAAAATGAATATTTTTTCCAAATTAATTTATGTTCTGGGAGGAATTTCCATGTTTACAATAAAAAAAAATCAAAATAAAACTGAATTATGAAAAACAAAGTAATTTTGAATTTGTGAATAAACCAGGGAAATTGTTGGTTTGTCAATTGTGAAGAGAAAGAGAAAATAAAATGATATTGAAATTATAAATGGGAGATATTATATTAATGGATAATGTGGCTATTTTATTTTTTATCAATATTATTCTAATTTGCGTAAAGGATATGAACATTCTTCTCCAAAAAACAGGAATTTTTAGATATAATTTTATAAAATGGGTGAAATCAATATATACTTCATAGACAGCACAAATAATTCTTAATGGATATTTAGCCAAACTATGTGAGATACAAAAAAAGAAAAAGACAAGTTGCCTATTGTCCCTTTTCTTCTTTACTTTAGCTCTTAAAATATAGAGACATAAGACAAGATGAGAAGATTGTAGTGGTAAAGATTAAAGGGGTGACATAAATTAAGAACTTTTGCAGATGATCTAGTGTTGGCTTGGGAAGTCCCTTTAAAGGGAACTGAATTATTAATGAATAAATTGAAGAATATGGTGAATTAGCAGGTTTTAAGATTAATAAACTGAAGGAAGATATGTTTATCAAAAACATGGAAATACAAGATCAAACAGAATTGATGAATAAAATGTGTTTTAATATTGAGAAGAAGGTCAAATATTTGGCTATTACTATGACAAATATGAACTGTATATTATAAAACTATATGTTATAATTGTTATAAAATAATTATGTGAAGAATAGATTGATGTTAAAGAAGTTATGTTAAGGTTGGCAAAAATAGAATGGTCATTGCTGGGGAGAATTTTTGTGATTCAAATGAATGTTTTACCAAGGACTTTATTTTTGTTTCAGACAATAGCTGTTTTGATAACTGATGCTTTGTTTAAGAAGAATATATTTAAGGGGGAAAAAACCACTAGTTTTTGTTTTTTGTTTTTTTTTTTCATAAAAATTTTATTATTTTCAACATAAAAAAGAAATCAATCACAAATACATCACAATTAATAAAAACCCCTCCCCACCCCCACCCGGACTTCCCAAACCAAATCCCAGGATATTATTCATCTAAAAGTAACCTTATATTAATACCCCTAACTCCACAAAGTATAATTCTACATAAATAGGTGGAATA
>NW_015387209.1:413394-454242 GCF_001527695.2 Protobothrops mucrosquamatus
AACCACTAGTTAACTATATTACAAAATGCGAAGAAATTGGCAGGACTGTGTATATCTGATTTGAAATTATACTTTGCTGCTTGTTATTTAGCTTGGATGAAAAAGTGGGTATTGCTGAGAAATAAAAGGTTATTGGAGTTAAAAGGATACAATTTGAGATTTGGGTGGCATGTATGTTTGTGGTACAATAAAGCTAAGGTAATAAAAGTCATTATTTTAGACGTGACACTCTGAGAATATTGAATAAATATGAATCTAGGTTGTGTCTGAAAACCACTTTGGGGCTCTCAGAACAAGAAACATTTTATAGAAGAGAAATATAAGTAAACATAAATGGTTGTCTTATCATGTTATAATAGAATTTTCTCAAGAGAAATGTAAAATAAAATCAAGAGAAAATATAAAAATGGAAGGCAATACTTGTCAATTATTTTCCTATCTACAATTATCTTCAAGGTTTAAAGTCGATTTTAGGGTTTTAAGAATGTAAGACAATGTTTGAAATAGAATTGTGTACAAATGTTGAATATGCAATTGCTAAAATAAACTTCTGTTGAAATTTGAGGCAGAAGAAGAAAAGTTATATTATAACTTTGGTTATAATATAAAATGGATCAATGGGGAAATAAGTGTTTGAAAGGACTGAAGTTTGCTTAGTACTGTAATCTTAAAGACAACCTGCATAAAAGGATGTGCTATTGGTATATGCCAGAGAAATTGTCTAGAATGTATAAAAACGCTTCAAATTTATGTTGGAAATGTAAAAATGAAAGAACATTTTATCATATTTGGTGAATGTAAAAAAAGCTAGAAAATGTTGGATACAAATACATTCTCTAATTCAGAAGATTTTAAAGGTAAATGTACTATTGAAACCAGAGGCTTTTATTTTGGGACCAATAGATCAACAGGTGGAAAAAAGTCATGGAACTTTGCTTTTAGATATGGTAACTGCAATGCAATTAAATGCTCAAATGTGGAAAGATTCAATACCATCTACAATAAAATAATGGTTGATAAAGCTGATGGAACATGCAGATAAATATTTTTAGAGAAAAGACATCTATATTTATTGCTGATAGGAAACCCGTTTTAGACATTTTTCATGAAACAGGAAAAAATGAACTTTTGATTTGTGATGATTATAAAACAGTAAATATTAGAAAAATGAATTTTTATAACCACAGAGATGGTTATAAAGAGATGTGTATATGTGCAATGTGTAATCATACTTATATTTGCTGCAAAGGAAATCAGAAGCTTCTATTTCTTTTAGTACTTTTTGTCTTTTTCCTTTTTTTCTCCTTTTTTGTTTCTTTACTTTGTATTAGTTTTATCTTCTTTAAAAAACTTTTAATAAAATATTATATTTTTAATTGGAAAACACACTAAAAGTCTTGTGTAAGTTGTAGAATAAATAGGATTGACAGATTCCCCCCTCCCACAATATCCCATCAAAATTAGAAAAAATAAAGAAGAAAATCCTGGTTTTAACCCACACATTTGATATGGTCCTACCCATTTCAAGGCAATCTCCCATTTTCTTTGCATTGTCACACACTATTCAGTATATGCCTTGTCTTCTCTCATAAGCATGAACAGCAGACCCAGATCACCCAAAATTAACACCATCCTAAAGGGTATGCCGTTCAACTTTCTGTTTTAAAAGCTAACTATGAAATAAATAGGTCCTACAGGGTTTTTGATAAATCTATAATGCTTTAGAACAGGGCGTTTCAACCTTTTCACCGACTGTACCACTTTTAGGATATGGCAATATTCGAGTACCACCTAGCAAGGTGTCAAAAACTTGATGACCAAAAAAAAAAAACCTGTTCAAAGTTGCAATTGCACTGAAATGACATATGACCATTTTTCACACTTATGATCATTGCAGCATGCCCAGGGTCATGTGATTTATATTTGGATGCTTGGCAACTGATTCATATTTATGATGGTCACAGAAAAAACATGTAGTAAGTACTGGCTGCCGGCTAAGGCAGCCTCCCCAAATGGCTCCATTCATAAGTAAAGGAATGCTACAGGCAAAATCCATTCAGGAGAAAAATGCTTCAAAATCCCTTGCAGCAAAACTTACAGCTAACTATAGCAGAGCAATAGAATCTAACATGAGACATCAGCCATCAGCCAAATAGAAATTGCCAAACACTCCTTAAGAACACAAAGCCCACATTGCACAAATTCCATAACTTCAAAGTCACAAAAGCACATAAGAATCCTTCCACTCTCCCAGTTTGTTGTTCAGCTGAAATGGCACTTCGCTTCTGCCAGAGCAGCAGCAGCCAGAGGTTTGTTTCCTCTGGTCTATTTTTTTCTTTTCTCTTAAAGCTATAGCCTCCCATCTTGAAAGCAAGCCCCGGGCTTTTCCTTCCAACACTCCCTTCCTCCTGCTCTTCCCTCCCTCCGTGCCTCACCTCCAGTAGATGCTGCCTTTCTTCATTCCTCATGGAGGGCAACCCCTCCCACACTGCGTTTCTTGCCTGTTTGTTGCTGCTAGCACAGATGGCTGCCACAGAAGTTGTAGATCGGCTCATGGCTGGCCTGCTTGATCTCCTCTCCTCTCCCCCCATCCTCCTCCTTCTTTCCCTTCAGTGCAGCTACAGCTGACTCTGCCTCCTCCCAAGGCTGCGTCTTTTTCTCTCTCTCCCTCTCCCGCCCAAACTGCCTCCTTTTATAGCCTCTCCTGTCTCTGCCCCCTCCTCCTCCTTTCTCTTCCGGGTGAGCCGGAAGTGAGCCTGGGGCCTTTACCTTGCCCCAGCCACTCTGCAGCTCTGGAGGACTCTCTCACAGTAAGTCCTGCGCTGCGCTGGCTCACTCCCTCCCCCAATACACTTGGCTGGGCAGGGCTGTGTACCGCCTGCCACGTGCTAATGTACCACAGGTTGTACGCGTATCACCAGTTGAAAAGCCTTGCTTTAGAATACAACTAGTGTCATATGGTTTCCTTAATCTGTTATATTCAAGGTGGACAACTTTTTGATTGAGTTCAGAGTCTTAGTCAGAGAAAAAAGCTATACAAGAAAAAAGTGGGCACAGCTAAAATGGTTATATCTAAATATCAGATTAAATTCTAAATAACAAATTATTGCTTTGTCATTTCCAACTGTTTAAAGTGTGGATGGCATATACATTTTACAAATATAAAGTGCAGAGCCCAGAAGGAAAAGTCTGTAAGAAAAACAAAAAGGCATAAGCTTTAAAATAACTGCTGCAAGCAGGCCAGAGGTTGTAGTCCTCATAACGACATACTTCACTTGTCAGAGAAGTGAAAGCAGAAGGAGGCTGTTTCAAGGGAATTCTCTTGTCCCTAGAGAAATCTCAACTTAATAATGTAGTAATAAAAATAAGGCCAAGAACATACCATTGGTGTCCGATGTCTTACTTTGGTTTGAATAATGCCATCTTTTTCAAACTGTATCATGTCATTCAGTGGATCCCATGGTCTTGTACTATACACAAAAAAATGTGAACATACCTTAGATAAAGTAATTAAACTTGGTTAAAGCCCTCTGTCTCAGATAGTGCTGTTAGCTTGATGGGATTTACAACATTTCGGATGGACCAGAGTTTTGCTCTTAGTGGCAAATCCCGGGGAGGGGGTGTCTGTTTTTATATAAATGACAGATGGTGTAACAATGCCAAGGTGGTTTCAAGTCTGTGCTCTCCAGATGTGGAGCTTCTGACCATCAAATGCAGACCCTTCTATCTGCCTAGAGAATTCTCTGTTACCATTATCACAGCTGTGTATATTCCCCGATGCAAAGAGAGAAGAGACTCTGAAGATTCTCGGTCATACCATCAGTGACTTACAAACTACTCACCCAGAGGGTGCATTCATTGCAGTGGGAGATTTTAATCAAGTGGATTTGAAAGCTACCCTGCCACATTTCCATCAATATGTGGACTTTGCAACCAGAGGGGACAATACACTGGATCTTGCTTATTCCAACATCAAGAAGGCATTCAAAGCTACCCCCCGCCCTCACCTGGGTCCCTCTGACCATCTCTCAGTGCTGCTTATTCTAGCATATAAACCTTTATTAGTCAGAGTGAAACCTACAGTAAAGCACGTGAGGGTTTGGACAGAGGGAGCGATAGAAGCATTACAAGACTGCTTTGAGTGCACAGATTGGGGCATGTTTAAGGAAGCAGCTACTGATAACCAACATACAAATGTTGAGGAGTATGCCACCACGGTGTCTGCATATATCCAAAAGTACATAGAAGATATCTGTGTCCTGAAAAGCATTGTTGTGAGGGCGAATGAAAAACTGTGCCTGACTTATGAGGTCCGCAAGATGTTGAAAGCACGGAATGTGGCTTTTAAATCTGGTGACATTCTGGCACTTAGAACAGCCAGAGCAAATCTGAAAAGTGCCATAAAAAGTGCAAAGCAAGCCCATTGCCAGAAAATTCAGAACTTTTTTCAGGACCCAACAAACACCAGGCGAATGTGGCAAGGAATCCAGGCCATTACGGATTACAAGGTGACTCCATCGAGATGCAAGGATGACACAGACTTCCTAAACAAACTGAATACATTTTTTGGTAGATTTGAGATATCAAATAGCACTCCTGCTAGGAAAGCTGTGCCCCATCCTGATGAGCAAGTGCTAAGCTTTGATGTCACCTCTGTCCAGAAAACACTGCAGAAAGTTAACATTTGGAAAGCAGCAGGCCCAGATAACATCCCAGGACATGTCCTTAGGGAATGCTCAGATGAGCTAGCTTGTATTCTCACAGATATTTTCAATCTCTCATTGCAGCAGGCAGTGGTCCCATCGTGTTTTAAGACAGCCATCATCTTGCCAGTGCCAAAAAAAGTCCACAATTACAGGCCTCAATGGTCCGGTTGCACTGACATCCACCATTTTGAAATGCTTTGAGAAGCTGATAAAGGACATTATTGTATCTAGCCTCCCGCCAGCATTTGACCTGCTTCAGTTTGCCTACCGACCAAATTGCTCTATGGAGGATGCTATTTCTTCCATTCTCCATCTGAGCTTGAAGCACTTAGAAGAAAGACTCATGTGCGTTTGTTGTTTGTCTACTTCAGTTTGGCATTTAACACAGTCATTCCCCAGCATCTAGTAGACAAACTGGGCCTTTTAGGCTTAAACACTCCTTTGTGCAACTGGATTCTTACCAACAGGCCCCAATATGTGCGAATACCTCTAATACCATTTTCTTGAGCACAGGTTCTCCTCAGGGCTGTGTCCTAAGTCCGCTGCTGTTCACCCTCTTGACCCATGACTTTTGTGCTAGGTTTGCCACCAGCCATATTGTGAAGTTTGCAGATAATACAACAGTAGTGGGCCTTATTCATGATGACTATGTGGATGCTTACCGCAAGGAGGATGAGGGGTTGGTGAACTGGTGTAAGGAAAACAGCCTAGTGTTAAATACTGGAAAAACCAAAGAGATCATTGTCGATTTCAAAAAAGGCAGGCACAGCCACACTTCTCTGTGCATTAATGATTTACCTGTGGAGATGGTTACCAACATCAAATTCCTGGCTGTGCAGCTAACGAATAGGCTGGCTTGGTCGCTCAACAATAAGACACTGGTGAAGCAGCCACAGCAGCGCCTGCATTTTCTGCGTCGCATGAGAAAAGCACATCTTCCTTCTCCTATCCTTACCACTTTCTACAAGGGGATGATTGAGAGCATCCTGTCATACAGCATCACAGTCTGGTTTGGAAGCATCACTGCTTCAGACAGGAAGGCAGTGCAGAGAGTGGTGAGGATGGCCAAAAAGATCATTGGCAGTTCCCTCCCTCCCATCCAGGACATAGCACAGAAGCGTTGTTTGAGCAGGGTCTGTAAGATTATCTGGGACACTACACATCCTCTTCACGACCTGTTTTTCCTGTTATCTTCTGGGAGGAGGCTTCGTGGTATCCGAAGCAGAACATCCAGATTCAGCCATAGTTTCATTCCATACAGCATTAACCTTGTGAACTCTCAAGCTTCCTTCTTCCGTTATATATTCAAGATGGACAGCATTTAATATTTATTTGTTATGTATATGTAGGGGTGTGGGTCTGTACATAAGTTGTATATAGTATGTTTAGGTGTATGTCATGTATGTGTTTCTCTTTGAAAGCGGGCAACTAAATTTCATTTTTGATGTGTGCCATTGTGCCCACAGTAAAAAAAATGTCAATAAAGGTTATCTTATCTTATCTTATCTTATCTTATCATCTTATCTTATCAGGATTAACATATCACACCCATTACTTTCAGCAAAACAATATTTATAATATTTTAAAAATGTATAGCATTAGCATCTTATACAGGTATCTGGCTGTTGCTACTTGTTGTTGGTCAGCCTGTAATAAATCTTCCCTCATCCATGAATTATGAATGAGACAGTCAATCTTATGTGCATTACTGAAGCATGTGCATGTATATGTCTTCACAGAGGTGCACCCAGCTGGGTTCCATGTGTAGCACAAGCACAAACCCACAGCTGGGGCAAAGATTTGGCTATGTTATCTGAGAAGGTCTGATGTCTTCCACGGGGTGCTCTTCTGCAGGTAACAAGTTGTGAGGTTTATTTGTGAAATTGGGCTGTAGGGATCAAAGGAGATTGTGGCTAGAAATCTTCCTGCCTGAGCTGCTTGAATCTGTGGCAGTTACCAACCTCACCTCCCTGATGCAAAGAAATGTCCCTATTTCAACTGTTTGAACCTGTGGCACAGGTTAGTAACACATGGCCAGGTTGGCATTTATGGTACTTGAGAACATCAATCTACCTTTCATGTATGTGGAATGGAGAGCAGTTCAAGAATTCATGGCCAGTTCAAGAATTCATGGCCACTATGATGAACATGGACCTGATACAAGTTATTTCTGGCCCAACTCAGTTGAGGTCACACATTAGATCTAGGCAATGATGACACAATCTGGAATTGGGGAATGTTACCATCAGTTATTATAACTGGCAAATTGGATCAGAGTGCACCAAAGACTCCAGAGTTCAAACATGAGCTACATATATTCTCTTCGACTAGAACTGTGGAAATAGAAAAGTGCTACACATACAGTGATAAAATTTTCTTGAAGGGGTAACAGCTACTTCTCCCTAAACCACAGGCAAATTACACACTTAATTTATATTATATTAAGAAGAACCATTCTAATCACAATATAGAGCTATAGCTTGGCTTTTTGACCAATGATACAGGTAAAATAAATATTACAGAAAAAAATGTGACAGAAGATATATATGAGCCAAGTGGTAATGTATGTGTGCAATAAAATACACACATACACACACAAACACACATTTGGTAATATTTGCAGAAAAGGGAAAAAAGCTCTCCTCCTCCAAGACTTACTCTGCATATCTGTAATTCCATTCTCCCGTAAGTGGATCTGGCTCAAATAGTCTGCAGACCCACACTTCATCTAGTGCCTTCCTTTCCTTGGCAGCTTTCCTTTGAGCTTCTTCCAGAATATATTTTTCTTGAGTTGCTTCTGTTTGGTCTTTATTATTTATAGCTCGAGTCACATGTTGCCAAAGTCTAACCGGTAAGAATAACAGCACTAAAAAGGTCAGATACTGGGGAGAAGAGCTTTGCTGAAAATTTTCTTTTCTTATATCATTAGAATAAGGATCTAATACAATTATAATATTTCTCCATTAGCACCTTACTTTCCTGGAATTTTTTTTTTTTTTCCAGTTAATACTCATCAATACAATCCTAGGACAGATATACAAAGATATCAACAAAATTGTGCATCTAAACAAACACAAAAAGCCCCAAATTAAAAATAACAAATGAAGAATGCTATAAAAACCAATTAAACTTAAAATAAGGATTCTTTCTCCAAAGGAAAAGGTAGGCTATGGCTTCCAAACTTATCCTTTCTGCTTTACTCTTCAACCCGATAAACAGCATCTTAGGAGGCTAGAGGGAATAGAATGGAACAACACCTTAGTTCAAACATATCTACTAGCCATTTTTATGAGGGTGCCCATAAAGTGCTCTCAACTTTCTAAATGTGCCTGGGAAAAGCTTAAGAACTTTTGCATAATCAATCAGAAAAAAAGTTTTAGAATGAACTTACTTTTCTGATTCAAAGTCACTTTGTTCCTCAAACTTCACTGTGTATCTTCTTAATCTGCGATGCCTGATCTCAGGTGTTGGATTCCAGAATGTGTCTGAAGCATCTGTTTTCTTATCCCTAATAATAACTTCACTGTCCTATAATGTTAACATATTAGATTACTTGTGTAGGCAAAGCATTTTTCGAAGTCAGGAAAAACAAGACTTCCTTCAGAAAGTCACTTTTCACAATTAAAAGATTTGTACTAGTTTGGCAAAAATAGTCAGGGACAGCTGAAAGTCATACTTGATATTCTATTTCCTTATTTTAGTTCCAATCATTTGAATTAAAGTAATGCATGTATTCATTCTCAGTAACATTTTGTGCTTTAATTATTTTTTTACAGTGGAATTTTTGCATGTGAATCTCAATACATTTCTTCAAATGTATTGGGCTATAAGGAAATATATGAATGACTGCATTTGAAATTACTATACATTTAACATATAGTTTAAGCATTGTAAAAATTATATTTCAGTTAATTGTGTTCTATCAAATATAGTAATACTTTGCTAACAGAATGAGATCTGATTAGTAATTGGATGGAAGTACGCTAATGAATATCAGGGCTGTATAAATTTTTGAAAAGCTAATAGAAAAACGTTTTGTCTTATTGCAAAGACAACTGCATGAATTCAGACTGGAATTATCACATTCTGGAGTAATAATTCTGGCTGAAGTATTATCTAAATTGAAATATTAAGAAAATCTGTTCCTTAACTGATATAGTATAAATAACATAACATAATGTAACATAAATAAAAGCCCATCAGTCAGCTACTGCCTAGCAATTAATACTAATAATAATCAGAATGCTTTATCACTTCAGGATGAGTGGAATTAAAAAATTATTAGTGCTTCACCCATGTTCTTCTTGTTCTGTTTCCATATTAAAATGAGTTTTTTTCAGAATCTTCCATGTTCTTCAGAACATCCTTCTTATCGCATTGCTCATCCTCACATAGTGTATTTCTAGATTTCCCCTCTATTTTCCTGTCTATTTTTCTTTCCAACTGAAATTTGGTTTAGTAAGAATCCAGGCATATAAAAAAAATAGCGATTAATGTCAATAATTATTTGTTTTGCTTTGGTCTTACAATAAAAAACATTTTAGCTGGTTTGAAGGGTAGCATTATGTATTTCAAGAGAACGGGCTTGCCAATGGCAAGTCATGTCAAGTTTCCACTCTCTCCTGGGTTCACATTGTAATATTTAATGTAAGCCATCCAGAGTGCTGTAAAGCAGGGCTTTTCAACCTTTTCACCCATTGTACCACTTTTCAGATAAGGCAATATCGGAGTACCACCACTCGCAAACAAGGTATCAAAAATTTGACACCCCCCCAAAAAAAGGAAAAAATGAGAAAGTACAGGTAGTCCTCAACTTACAACAATTTGCTTAGTGACTGTTTGAAGTTACAAGCGAATTATGACCATTTTTCACACTTATGACTATTGCAGCATCCCCAGGGTCTTGTGATTTACATTCGGATGCTTTGGCAACTGATTCATACTTATGACGTTCACAGTGTCCCAGGGTCATGTGATCAATGGCCGGGGTGTGTGGCCAGCTGATCACTCAGGTTGCAGGGTGCCTGTGGGGGTAATCCGTGGGTCTCTGGTGGAGGGGGATGCGACTGGGGCAGGTGCCTGCCTGCCTTCCTTCCCTCTTTCTCATTGTCCCTCCCTTCCTTCTTTCCTTCCTTTCCTTCACCTCCCTTAGTCCCTTCCTCCTTCCCTCCCTCTCTCCCATTGTCCCTTCCTTCCTTCTTTCCTTCATCTCCCTCTTTGTCCCTTCCTCCTTCCCTCCCTCTCCCATTGTCCCTTCCTTCCTTCTTTCCTTCCTTTCCTTCACCTCCCTTTGTCCCTTCCTCCTTCCCTCTTTCCCATTGTCCCTTCCTTCCTTCTTTCCTTCCTTTCCTTCACCTTCCTTTGTCCCTTCCTTCCTCTCTTCCTGTCAAGCCCCCGCGGGCTCGACATGAATGGGCGGGGTGCGGGGTGGCAAAGGAGACCAGCGGCCAGCAGTGTTCTACAGCTGATGGGCCAGAGGCCGAGGCAAGGAGCCAAGGGCCGATGGAGCAGCCTGAAGTTGAAAGGCTCTGTCTCTCAGTCGCCGAACAGCTGATGAATGCGAGGCCTGGAGCATAGCCGAACGACGCTCATGGGACTGGAAGGCTGCAGTGCTGCAGCTCCCATTGTCCCTTCCTTCCTTCCTTCCTTCCTTCCTTCCTTCCTTCCTTCCTTCCTTCCTGGTTCCTTTGTCCTGTGCTATGCCGTCCAGACCCCAGCCTGGTTTTGGCAGGCAGCAACAAATCACGGCCCTGCCTAACATCACGGCCTGCCTGTGTGTGCACAGAGGCAGAGGAGAGCGCACAGGCAGGGCGGGGATGTCATCGGTTCACCTCCCGTTTTCAGGCACCTACATTACGAACCGGCTACTTCTCCCAGTCATTTTTCCCCTACATTTTTCCCCTGAAGCAGAGAACCGGAGAGCTGCGTCACTCTTGTCGTTTGGGCCCTCTACTTTTACGCTCCGGGAGCAGCCTGCCTTTCAAACCTCCGATAATTAACGGAAGGGGAAACCCGCTGCAAAGGCGCATCTCCCGAAAAGATGAGGGGGGGGGAAAGGCAATCAGTCAGCCAAGAGCCCGGCTGTTTCAGACTTTAAGCCTGCAATACAGGTAACAGAGGGCCAAGCAAAGAAAGCGATCCAAGAAAAGAAAAAAACCCTACTTGAGCAAAAGTTACTTTTCCAAAACTGCCTTAAATGAAGAAGTGACTTTCCCCCCTCCCTCTAATAATTGACTTTCTCCTGGCTTCTCCAGCCTTCCCTAGCAGGAAGAGATCAGCCCCGACCGGATTTTGTTCCCCAAAGGCTAAAGTCGATCGCTTGCTTGTCTGATCCAAGGGGCACACGGGCACCCCGAGACCCGCTCCAGGCCCCCACTAAGCCACGATTCCTGGTTTGTAGAAAAGTTGAGGGGGAGGAGAAAGGCGATCAGTCAGCCAAGAGCCCGGCTGTTTCAGACTTTAAGCCTGCGATACAGGCAACAGTGTGCGGTTTTCGAAGCCCGGAAGGGGCTATCAGGCTAGCGCTTGTTGTGAAGAAGAGGGGGAGAAGAGCGATACGGATCCCGCTGACCTGCGTGCATGAAAAGAAGTCAATCCGGTTGCTGCACAATGAGTCCCTGGGGAGGGCGGGGCCTTGCTCTGCACCTGCGCTCTTCACGCGCCCTCTGCAGGGCATGTTCGGTAGGGTTTGTGCAGACTGCCGCCAAGCAGCATGTTTTCCACAAACAAGTGAGCTGGGAAGGAGCGGAGGAAAGCGACGCCACAGGGGGGGAGGAAGGCGATGCTGCGTACCACTAGCCAGGTGGTCGCGTATCACCAGTGGTATGCATACCACCGGTTGAAAAGCCCTGCTGTAAAGCACTATGAAGCGGTATATAAGTCTAAGTGCTATTGTTATTTATTGTGTGTCCAATGTCAAACCATTATACTCAGTTTTATGTTTCTTTATATGATATTATATTAGCCTTATTGCAAAGCAAGAACAAGAAAGCTAGGAAGCATTTCCATTTATTTATCCATATGGCAGACCTACAGTAAACGTGCAAATTTGACTTTGGAAGTTTAGTGCTAGTCTGATCAGATTCCTGAAAAAACTATAGCAAAATAAATGATGCATATGTCATAATCAATAACAATATATATCAAACAATTCAGATATAAAATACTGTATATATCAAAATACAATGGTACCTGAGTACTTGTCAGTAATTGGTTCTGGGAGGCACAACAGTACTAAAAACAACAAGTATCAAACAAGCCACATATCTAATGTATCATCACCCTTTGTTTTGGCTGGAAAGGGTAGTGAGTCACAAGGGAGCCAACAATGACAAGTTCTAGCTTATGCATCAAGTACCAAAAACGAGTACTGAGACAAAAATTTCACATCAAAATGCATCGATTACCAAATTCAACGAGTTTCAAAACATCAAGTACTAAGATACCATTGTGTACCGAACATTTAAAAAGCGAAACAAAGCCAAACTTGTTTTACTTACCCAATGGCCTTCTAGAGTGGCTAGAACTTCTTTTCCCAGTTTAATTTTCCCCATTATTTGATTAACATTTTCATTGTTCCCCAAAAATGGCTGAAAAAAGGTGAGATTTTTTTTTTAAAAAAAGCTATGTAACATTCACAGAACTTAAAATTAATAATTTTCCAATGTTCCTTTTATAAAAAGAACAAGCAAGCCATCTTAATTACTGAAAGTTTATAAACTACTGCATTGAAGCCAGATAATATTAAAGTTGAAAGAACATCATTTTATTCAATTACTCATTTCCTCACAGGTACTCCACAAGTTTGTGGGACAATCCAGAGAGGCCATGAAAGGAGGAATTGGTGAAAACATCGTTTCTGGAAATGGTCTGGCAGTTTTCTGGAAATCAGTTCTTTGAATCAGATCAGTGTTATCAGAATGTCCAGGGATCCTCCAAAGGGAGGTTTTGGACTATCTATAGTACTGCCAACATTGTAAAAAGAAATTATGACAACAAATAATGTATTTCATTTGCCTCATGGAGTTAGTGCAGACCACAATGAGCTGCCTAGCTGCAGAGTACTATATAAAAATAACATGATTATATGAATTAGTACTGATATTTTTATTGATTTATTTTATATTATTTTAATCAGCAAAATCTTAGGTTATTACTCTACTTCAAAACTTGATAGTATTCATTTTATATAGTAAGGCAAAGCACAAAGAGTTCAAAGAACAAAATTTTGAACAGTAAGCATCTGTTCATTTTTTTAATTTAAAAACCTCTAGTGCATCTGAAAAGATTCTACTAACCTTTAGCTTGAATTCAAGGACTGCACTGTAGCCAGTTTTCTCACATGTGATGCTAACAGTTCCCCCAAGCTCCAAAGTCATTGTGCCGTATAGAATCCCTATAAGATCAGTTTATTTTGTTGGAAAGTGTTCTTATGTTAAGTATTTCCTTTTTCTACAAATAAATGACTATGATATACCAAACTCTCAAACCATCAATTACTATGGAAGAAGACATAATTAATTGCAAGTAAAATTACTGTAGAAAAAGTTTGCCAACATAGCACCAACACATCCTTTCTCTTTGAAAATACCTGAAATGGTAGTAAAATCAGGACATTCTATTGAAGAAATAAGGATGAAATAAGACATTCACAAAAAGGGCCATGTTATGATAATTTCAAATAATGAAATTTTTCCATGTACATTAGTAAAACCTTCAAATAATAGAAGTCATACTTAAAGCAGGAAATTCCTTTTCTGCAATAAAATTAAATATTGACTAAAACAGAGGTCCCCAACTTTTGGGCACCAGGGACTGGTTCCATGGAGAAAGGTTTTTGCACGGACCGGAGAGTGCGTGGTTTTGTGTGCTGCCTGCATCCTGCAAATGGGGCTTCACTTGTTTGTGCAGACCGGTTGCTGGCATGCTGCGGCCCGGTACTGGTCCACGGACCGGAGGTTGGGGACCCCTGGACTAAAAGACTGTTCACGGTTTAAAAAACCATAATTCAAAATTAACACTTCTGCATTTAAAGGTAAGCTAATAGAAAGGTAAAAGTATTTTCCTGAGACTTCCGGTTTTGCGTTGTGGCAAGACAGACGCAGGAAGGAAGGGCTCTGCCTGCCGTGCCTGATTTCGCCCTGCTAGAGGCTCTAAAAGGGCTTAGAGTTGCCCCAAAGAGGCAACGAAGAAGGATGGGTGCCTCGTCATCATAGAGAAATGGCGGTCTTTCCATTCGATCTGAGGAAAGCCCTCCAAACCGGCAGGGGAAAGACTGGCTACATTTTCTGTGGCCAGCCATTAGCTGCTGACAACCGAAGAAGAAAAGCACTAATTAGCATCGTAAACAGCATGTTTGGAACTGGGTGAGAATATTGATCCTTTCTTTACTATTTTACAACTGAATTTCCCAAGAAGCTAAAACCTCCGAATCTGAACAGAAGCGACATTTTAATTTCTTTTATGGGGGACAGAAATACGTAATACTGAAGTGCTAGTAACATAAAGCTATAGTTTTGATAAATTTGAGAACTGAGATAATTGTTAAGATTTTCTCTTTGAAAAAGAAAACACTGAGGTGAAATATAAGAAATCAATCCTTTGTCTTAAGAGTGGAAAATGGATTTTGAATGACATCTAGTGGTGGATTTGAGTATAGCACTACAACTAGCTTACTGGCTGCTTGGTGACTCCTAACTTAATGGAGAACAGCTGGCAATAAAGAAAAATATTTTGGCATATTTATCACCCTTTCTTGGATTATAAACACCTACTGAACTTAGACTTTTAATCTCAAGAACTATTGGGAGAGGAAAAAAAGTTTGAATTTTGACTACATCTGGTAGAGAGAGACTTTTGAGCTGTTTTCAGGGTGATTGAACATTTTGAACACTTTGAACATTGTGGATTACAACCTTGTCTGATCGACAATTCTTGGATACCTGAGACAAGGGATCATTACAAAATATTGCTTTTAGGACTGGACCCATATTCTGGAACCTATTGTATTATAAAAGCTACACATAAAGACCATAAAACTAATGAAACTTTGTTCTACTCTTATTAAGATCGGTGATACTAGGGCAGACATGTCAAACACAAGGCCGGGGGCCGGAGGTGGCCTGCGAAGTGGTTTCATGTGGCCCGCGAAGCCATCCTGGAAACAGTGAGGGAAAGGCCCCCACTGCCTTGGCCCTGGCCGGCCGGGAGGGCGCCAATGTACAATTTTGTGGTGGTCATCTATGCTGAAATGCATTCAGTCTTAGCTCCACAAGGCCGTCTGGAAACAGCGAGGAACCAGCCCCTGCCGTGTCGGCCCCACCCCCTGGGTGCATGCTGGGCAGATGTCACCCTTTGTGAGGAATGAAGAAATGCACCATCACCTGGAAGTGGCCACCATCACCTGGAACTGGCCTACTTCACATATCCGGCTTGATAGGCTCCGGGGGAGGGGTTTTGGCAGGCAGCGGGGCGCTCTCCTCACAGCGCCGAGAGGCTGAGCCGGGTGGCGTGAATCTGATGAGAAGTGCAATGCTGCCTAGACCCCAGCCTGCCCAGTTTCAGCATGCAGCAAGGTGCAAAGCTGGCGAGCTTGGCACCTCCCGGCTCAACCTCTCGGCGCTGTGAGGAGAACGCCCCGCTGCCTGGCGAGACCGGGCAGGCTGGGGGCTGGGCGGCGGCACGCTTCTTCTCTGTACTTAGGAAGGAAGGAAAGAAGGAAAGCAGAGGGAGGATCTGAGGGAAGTCCAGCCTTAGTCCTGCCCTGCTGCCCTTTCACCATCCCCTTGCCTCCTCCTCCTGGTCTATACTGGGGGTCTCCCATCCTATTGCTAAGGAAGCTTTGGATACAAAGCCGGGTCTCCTCCCATGGAGAGGGAATGGGCCTCCCTCTGACTTTGCCCTCGTACCCATCATGAGCAACCTGGGTAAGGAGAGCAAGCACAGCAGCAGCAGCCTTGAGAAGGAGGTAAGTGCAGCTGGGCGTCCCCTTGGGGAACTGGGGCTGGGCTTGGTGCCCCGGGTGCTTGAGGGCCAGGCTGGGCATTTGACCTCTGCTGTCCACTAATTTTGTCACTTGGTCAAAGAATGCAATAAGATTTGTCTGGCATGATCTGTTTTTGACAAACCCGTGTTGGCTTTTAGTAATGACTTTGTTTGCCTGTAGGTGTTCGCTGATTCGTTGTTTGATTATCTTTTCCAGAATCTTCCCAGGTATTGAGGTCAGGCTGATAGGTCTGTAATTTCCTGGGTCCTTTTTTTTCCTTTTTTGAAGATGGGAACTACATCAGCTCTGTTCCAGTCCTCTGGTAGTTCCTCAGTGCTCCAGGATCTTTGAAAAATATAGTTCAGTGGTTCTGAGATCACATCTGCCAGTTCTTTAAGAACCTTGGGGTGTAGTCCATCTGGTCCTGGTGATTTGAACTCGTCTAGGCTGGACAGGTGTTCACTTATCATTTTCTTGCCTATCTTAACTTGTATTTCTATTTTGCTTTTTATGGCACTATTTTTGATAGGTTGGTCTGTTTTTTCCCTTTGTGTAAAGACAGATGCGAAAAACGAGTTAAATAGTTCTGCTTTCTCCCTGTTGCTTGTCACCTTCTTGCCACTTTCACCCACTAATGGACCAATTGTTTCCTTCACTTTTTTCTTGTTTTTTACATGTTGAAAGAAGCTTTTTTTGTTATTTTTGACTTTGATTGCAAGCCTTAGTTCATTTTGAGCCTTAGCTTTCCTCACTTCGTCTTTGCAGGCTCGGGCTATTTGCTGATATTCTGACTTAGTAAGGCATTTGACAAAGTAGATCACAACCTACTACTTAATAAGATAGAAAAATGCAGGTTAGACAGCATCACCACCAGATGGATCCGTAGCTGGCTGACTGGCCGTACTCAGCATGTGGTCCTCAATGGAACCGCATCTACATGGAGGGAAGTGTGTAGTGGGGTGCCCCAGGGCTCTGTTCTGGGTCCAGTGCTCTTCAACATCTTCATCAACGATCTGGACGAGGGGATAGATGGGGAACTCATCAAATTTGCAGACGACACCAAGCTGGCAGGAATAGCAAACACTCCAGAAGACAGGCTTAGGATACAGGAGGATCTGGACAGACTTGAACACTGGGCGCTATCTAACAAAATGAAATTCAATGGTGAAAAAAGTAAGGTTCTACATTTAGGTAAGAAAAACCAAATGTACAGGTATAGTATAGGGGGTACCTTGCTCAATAGTAGTAACTGTGAGAGGGATCTCAGAGTCCTATTGGACAATCATTTAAATATGAGCCAGCAGTGTGCTGCAGCTGCCAAAAAAGCCAATACAGTGCTAGGCTGCATTAACAGAGGAATAGAATCAAGATCACGTGAAGTATTAATACCAGTTTATAATGCCTTGGTAAGGCCACACTTGGAATACTGCATCCAGTTTTGGTCACCACGATGTAAAAAAGATGTTGAGACTCTAGAAAGAGTACAGAAAAGAGCAACAAAGATGATTAGGGGACTGGAGGCTAAAACATATAAGGAACGGTTGCTGGAATTGGGTATGTCTAGTTTAACGAAGAGAATGACGAGGGGGGACATGATAGCAGTGTTCCAATATCTCAGGGGCTGCCACAAAGAAGAGGGAGTCAAGCTATTTTCCAAAGTGCCTGAAGGCAGGACAAGAAGCAACGGGTGGAAACTAACCAAAGAGAGAAGCAACCTAGAATTAAGGAGAAACTTCCTGACAGTTAGAACAATTAACCAGTGAGTGGAACAACCTGCCTCCAGAAGCGGTGAATGCGCCAACACTGGAAGTTTTTAAGAAGAAACTGGACAGCCATTTGTCTGAAATGGTATAGGGTTTCCTGCCTGAGCAGGGGGTTGGACTAGATGACCTCCAAGGTCCCTTCCAACTTTATCATTATTATTATTATTAACAAATAAATGAGAAATCAGAAGATGAAGCAGAGGAAATGGACCTAGAGTTGGAAGAGATAAAAGAAGGGAAATATAAACTACCATATACATATAAAATACTGCAAGACTCAGCCATAACAACGAAAATGGAAAAGATTCTTTACCCCTTATACCTGATGATAAGGAAGAAGATTTTTAAAAATGGAATATAAAGCTGTCAGGGGAAATGTCACAACTTGGGAGACAAAAAGTGAAAAGAGTAATTGAGGGAGAAGGAAAGTGGGAGTTGCTTTAAGGTATATAAATGGGCGGAATTCCCCCCCCAAAAAAATACCCTACCTAAATTGTCTTCCTCATGCCAAGCAACTTTTACAAAAATAGAAAGAAAATTCCTGGGCGATTTACTTGCCTTGGCTTGGAAAGCTACTTGGCAAAGAAAAAAAGCAAGAGATTTAAAAAACAGAAGATTTGACCTATTAGAGGGGGCATTACATGTTTAAATATTTGTTTGAATATGATTAAAAGAGCAGATGATCCTTAAGATATAATTAGACTTTTATAGTGAAAGATATGATTTAGAATTAAATAGCATCCTTTTTTCTTTTTTTTTTGATATGGGAAATATGGCTGGTATGAATAAACATTTTAGCTATATAAATGTAATTAATATTGAGAAAATCATAACTGACAAAGATATTTTGAATATTGATGGGAAATCAAACCTTAACAAGAGCATGAAAAACAGTATATTGATTTATGAATTTATATTATTATTTGTATAATATTAGTAAAATATGATGATGTTTATATATAACTTTGTATATATTAATAGTAACAAGAATTGTAACTGTGTAATGAGGGGAAAATGGAAAAAAATGGGTAAGAAAGAAGGATCAGGGGAAAAATACTGGATTGTGCAGTACTGAATAGATTTATATTGAAGAAGTTAATGTTAAAATGTGAACCCAGACAACACATTTTTCACTAAGCACTAAAGACTGTAATTTTAAAAAATCAACAAAACATTAAAAAAAAGAAAAGAAAGGTAAAAGTATTTTCCAAATCATATAGTTTAAACAAACTCCAATCTGTCTGAGGGGAATAACCTTTACTGGAATACAATGCAAAAACAATTCAGTCAGCTTGTTGGATGTCATTGAGAAGAGAGGTTATGGGAAATAAGTTTAGCTTTTAGAGCTGTATGAAGTATATGTAGAAATAAAAGATGTGTTCATTTGCCACTCAAAAATATTTTCTAAGCCACACAAATTGTATTTATTATTTAGTAAATTCTAACATATGTGACTCTTTGGAATCTTTCTGACACAGGAGTGGAACCACAGCAATGTTCCCAATTCTTAAAAATGCCACAGGGTCTACAACAGGCATGTCAAACTGCCCGCCCGCAGGCCGGATGCATCATACTGAAACCACGCCCACCCCATTGCCGGCAATGGGGGAAAAGTCGCGATACGTCGCACGTCACGTGACGTCGCGAGTTTGACATGCCTGGTCTAGAAGAACGCCTTGGTGAATGGTATAACAAAGACCATCTGACTTAGGTAGTCTCAACCCTTCCCTAAAGCTAGTTTGAAATGGCTTTAGCTAATATCTATATTATAGGGCTACATGAAGCTGAAAAGCCATAATCCTTTTGAATATTTTGTCCAACTATGGTAGGATAGAATCTGCCCAAAAACTTTTGTAGCTTTTTGTCAGAATGGTGAAAGCAGTGTTGTGGTATTGCAGTGCAAACTCCATTTCTTTGGGGCATGCATGGAACATTGTTACACATATAGAAAATAGCTTGAACTTATGTCATGATGGTGAACATGATGTTCATCATCTTCTTTGCCCCCTCCGTGGATGCTCCCGGGCCTCCAATTGTGTAAGGCTCAAGGAAGGACTCCTTTAGTAGGAGTCTTTAAAATCCCTCTTTAAAGATAAATAAATGTTGCCTCTGTGAAAAAGGCATTAATAATATTTACCAAGGTAGTTCCCTTAATCTCCTTCAGGGGTCAAAAGGACAGCTGGTAAATCATATTCACCCAAGCATTCTATCCATATCCTCAGGAGTTATCAACTCAAACCAATCATTTCTAATCACATATGAGGACACTCAATTTCTATCTGACTCTATAGTTATCCAAGTCACCTCAAACCCTACAGATTTTACCAGCAAAGAACTAGTTGAAAGCACCACAAAGGTTTAATATTTTTCCTCTAATTCTGACGGAGGGACAGCTCTAATAACTCAGCTAATTGAATAATTGCAAATGCAGTCAGTGAGAAAACAATTGCTTTTTCTGTGTATGTACTGACCCAGTGTGGCTATATTCTCTACCTTAGCAATTTTTCTGCCTCTATAGCTCATACAGCATATGTCGAGCCCTCCCGGGCTCGACATACAGGAAGGGGGGAAGGTGGAGGACGGCACGTTGGGGGAAGGTGATGGACGGCACGTTGGGAAAGAGGACGGCCAGCATCGGGTCCCACGCAGCTCACCGCGCTCGTGCAGAAGCTCGAACCACGGCATTCCGGCAGCCGTTCGGGCTGCCAAACAGCTGACGCCGCCGAACAGCTGATGCCACCGAAAGCGGACGCTGAGCGGAACGTCAGACAGGGAGAGCCATACCCACACGGAAGGAGACGCCTGCACAAGGAGCCCGCAGGGCAGCTGGCTTACAGGAGCGTGCTGCTGGGACGGGGTGTCCCAAGAAGCCTGGAATCACGCGGACAAACAAGAAAGAGGGGGTTGAGTTTGCACAGCTGCTGTGATGAGGGAGAACTACGGCCGGATGCTGGTTGGGTGATTGGAGGGTGGGGTTGATAGCTGATTGAAGGGAGGGGTTGTTGGCTAGTTGGGCGGAGGGTGGGGTTGTTAGCCAATTGGGTGGAGGGTGGGGTTGTTAGCCAATTGGGTGGAGTAACTCTGAAGCCAGTGTATTTAATCTGAACTGGGAGTGGCTGTTCTCAGTGCGAACTTCATTTCGGCAAAGAGCTTTGAATGCTGTATATCTGTGCTGATACCAACAATGCCTTAAAGTAAACCACTGATTCCTGAGTCTCGTTGTCATCGCGTCCTTCGGGCCGGGGATCCGGTAGGATTGTTGACAGCATATAGGGATAAATTAGGGTTGTGACAATCATCTGTAGAATCAACACCCCTAAGAAACTCTTCAGAAATCCATAATATTTAGTAATGTTTAGCTTATAAATCACTGCCCAAATGGACAACAAATAAGTTCCTTCTTTTGAGTGAATTGGTCCTCTACTTCTAGGGGCTAAGGGGTGATTATAAATCTGACCTTAACTAAATAGAGGTCAGTCCATATAATGGAGTTGGAATTCTCCCATTAAACACTATTCTGCCCAGAACAAAATATTCTATCCCAGCCTATAGCCGTACTTGTTAAAGGCACAAGGACCAAACCCCTGTTGATAAAATAGGCTGGAGACTTAAAACAAAACAAACCCCTTTTAATATGGGTGACAAACCTGCCAAATAGTCCAGAAACAAAAGCAGCAAAACACAATCCAAATGGAGGAAATTGTCCACATGAAACACAATGCAAACAGAAAAGTAGTCACCGGCAAGACGAACAGAACATGATCCCATGAAGTACTTTGCAACAGTTGCCTTCAGCAACCAGCACCGCCCACACCTCCCCTTTTTATACAGCAGTCCCAAGGCGTTGCCTCTCAGTGCCTTCTCCTTTTTCCCTGGAGTTGTCGTATTGACTGCTGCTGATCTGCTCTCGCTAATTGCCGGTGTGTACGAGCATCAATCAGCATGTCCATCAGGTGTGAGTCCTCTGAGTCTGACTCATTCTCTTCACACAGCTGAGCTTCATCAGGAACACGACTGGAGGACCCAGGCTCTTCATCAAACCGTGAGTCTTGTAATTCATCAGAGCCTCCCTCTGACCCTGATGGCCCTTCAAATGCCTCCTCCACCTCCTCCTCAGATTCCCCAGACTCAGCTGTTGGGAACACAGGGTGGCACGGAATCACGACACAAAAGACCAAATCAAATGTGTGACCAACAACATACGCTGACTCTGAAATCAATTTGGATAGCCCAGGTCAGAGAGCCTGCAAGACACTGAAGTACTCAGTAGACAAGCAGAATCCATCCATTACTCCTAACTCAAGATTATATACCCTCAATATAGGCCAGATCTGTATTCAGAATTCAGGCAAATGCAATGTAGTCATCTCTCTCACTCTAGTCCAGGGGTGTGAAACTCAATTTCATTGAGGGCCGCATCAGCATTGCGGTTGCCCTCGGGGGGCGGGGTGTGTGTGGCCAGGGTGGGTGTGGCCTACTGGGTGGGCGTGGATGGAGTGGGTGTGGCATACTGGGTGGGCGTGGCCAACTCTACATCATTTGCATCAAGGGTACCTATGGGGGACTGAGCAGGAGTGGGACAGATCTGAGGGTCTCTGGCAGAGGGGGTGGGACCGGGGCAAGTGCCAAGGCATGGTCCACTGGAGGAGCCTCACTGTTCCTCTCAGGCCATGTGGGGGGGGCTGGATGGTGCGGGCTGCCAGGAGCCCTGGACAGCAGAGGTCAAATGCCCAGACTGGGCAAGCACCTGCGGCACCAACCCCAGCCCCACTTCCCCAAGGTGGCTCCCAGCTGCACTTACCTCCTCCTCAAGGCTGCTACTGCTGTGCTTGCTCTCCTTACCCAGGTTGCTCATGATGGGTACGAGGGCAAAGTCAGAGGGACGCCCATTCCCTCTCCATGGGAGGAGACCCGGCTTTGTATCCAAAGCTTCCTTAGCAATAGGATGGGAGACCCCCAGTATAGGCCAGGAGGAGGGGGCAAGGGGATGATGAAAGGGCAGCAGGGCAGGACTAAGGCAGGACTTCCTTCAGACCCTCCCTCTCCTTTCCTTCCTAAGTACAAAGTGGTGGGAAAATATTTGAGATGAGGGAGAAAAACAGGCAAGAAACGCAGCTGGGGAAGGTGTTGTGAGGAATGAAGAAATGCACCATCGCCTGGAAGTGGCCAGCACATGGCCCTCACCTACTTCACATATCTGGCTTGGTGGGCTCTGGGGGAGGGGATGCCATGAGCAACGTGAGAGTCAACGTTACCTGCACAATGCTTCCTATCCCTCAGCCTGCCCGGTTTCGGCAGGCAGCGGGGCGCTTTCCTCATAGCGCCAAGAGGCTGAACCGGGTGGCGCAAATCCAAAAAGAAGCGCGATGCCGCCTAGTCCCCAGCCTGCCCAGTTTCAGCAGGCAGAGGGGCATTCTCCTCACAGCGCCGAGAGGTTGAGCCGGGAGGTGCGAAGCTCGCCAGCTTTGCACCTTGCTGCCTGCTGAAACTGGGCAGGCTGGGGGCTAGGCAGCATTGCACTTCTCATCAGATTCGCGCCACCCGGCTCAGCTCTTGGCACTGTGAGGAGAGCGCCCCGCTGCCTGCTGAAACCAGGCAGGCTGGGAGCTGGGCGGCCTCACATTTCTTTTTGGATTTGCGCCGCCTGGCTCAGCCTCTCAGCGCTGTGAGGAGAGCGCCCTGCTGCCTGCCGAAACCCCTCCCCCAGAGCCCACCAAGCTGGATACGTAGGCAAGGACCATTTTCTGGCCACTTCCAGGCGATGGTGCATTTCTTCATTCCTCACAAAGGGTGACACCTCCCTAGCATGCACCCAGGGGGTGGGGCCAACGCGGCAGGGGCTGGTTCCTCACTGTTTCCAGATGGCCTTGTGGAGCTAAGACTGAATGCATTTCAGCATAGATGGCCACCACAAAATTGTACATTGGCTCCCGGCCGGCCTGGGCCAGGGCCAAGGCAGTGGGGGCCGTTCCGTTTTCAGGATGGCTTCGCGGGTCGCATCCGGCTCCCGGGCCTTGTGTTTGACATGTCTGCTCTAGTCTATTCCACAACTGAATACAGAGTTGGGAAAAGCTGAGCTCATTTTGAGCCTAGAGTCTAATCCAACCAGGTCTATTATACAATCCAGGTCAGCTCTCACATGCATGATTGCAGTGTATGATTTCAACTTTATTATTTGCTGATCTGGCACTGAAAACAAAAGTGATTTCTTCTGCTTGTTATACTAAACCACTTGTGTAAGAACACTTTGTCTTTTTAAAGTTATTGATCTTTAACAAGTAGGAAATTGGTCCCAAGTATGTCAGATGCCTGATTGGTAAGCCAAATTGGTATTTAAAAACACTTAATAAAATTAAATACCTTTACAGTGTGCGTATGGCATGGTCATTACATAGTCTTCTCCTCTGTTTAGGAACATCAGTCGGCCTTCACCATCCAGAATGGCAGATAATGAATTTCCTAAAATACAGAAATGAAAGACTCAAAAAATTACATCCTAGAAAATGAAAAGACTTGCCAGACTAAAGAACTGCCATCTCACAAATTATGTACTCATAGACTAAGGTTAATTAAAAACAAATACCACCTATTTTAGTAGTGAAAAAAAAATCATTCATCAAAAATCCTTCACAAAGAACTTACTTTTGTATTTCCTGAATGTAATGAAAGCTTTTAAGCACTTACCATAAAACTTGGATTTGGCCAAAATATTAGCACTAAGGCAAAATCCATCTTTTCGATTGCTTACATAGAAGGCAGATATTGGAGGATGATGAGACACCTGTTAAAAGCAATAGTGTAAGTGACCTGCTATGAATATTAGTAGAAATAAGCAAAAGATGTAAATTCTATTGTAATTCAACAAATACTCATTTAGGTCAACAAAACACATGTCCGCAAAATATTGATGAAAGTTACTTTGTTTAAAACATTTTCCTTGACTGCAGATAGTTAGTTGGGATTCTCACATACCTTATTGTGCTCTCCATTTCAGGCATACTTAACTGTTTGCTACCATCTTCAATTAAAACACCAACTAATATCTGTATTTATTCATGCATTTCAGTAAACAAGTCCTTTTTCTCAGTTTAAACTGAATGTTCAACATAGTTTACAATTTAAAACAAAACAAAGCACAACACAGAAGTAAATACAAATCCTTAAAATACTGTGCTGGCTAAACAGAAATATTTACAGATTTTCTGAAGGTAAACAAACTGATGTCTAAAAGCAGTTTTCAAATTAGTTCTTGTATCACAGCACATGAAGGCAGAATCTGTCTTAAATATGCTGAGTAAGTATTGACTGTGCACGTAAGTCCTGATATATACCTAAGATGATAATAGTTTCCTGCTCTTCCCCTGTGAGCTTGTTATTTTGGGGTATCTTTGCTTCTTGTACACAATATTTATACTATTCCCATGCTGGTTCTCCGTTTGATTGGTTCCTTTTGCTTATTTATGATCCTGTACAAATCTGATCCTGCATTTGGAAAAGGTGCTACTACGCCTCTCTGATTTTTACCACCCAGATTTGCTCCCCTCATGTAATATCCAGAAACCTGATGTTTGTTCAATAAGATCTTGGATAATTTTTCTATTATTTTAGTTTTGACTCTTCCTCATTGTTGCTTTCTACTATTCATCATGACCTGTTTTTTTTGTTGTTGTTTTTAGGAAAACTTTGATAGCCTTGTCATCATTTCTTACAATGTTCTGAGACAGAGTTTTGTAGATATCTTTTGTTATTGGCATTGACACTGTCTCTGGCCTTGAGATTATGTTGTATCTTATCTGTACTAAGCCTTGCTCTCATTCTTCCTATCTGTAGTTTGAGGTGCTTTTCCCCAGTCTTTCATGTACACACCAAAATAGCTACATAGAAATACACACAGGGCATCTCCAGTCACTTGTCCTAATGCCAGCTGAATGCAAAATCACATCAGAAAGACCCATAAAATATTTTGTCAAAACCAAAGAATATGCTCATGTTTGTGTAAATATTAACTGACTGAATATATTGTTCAACTAATTTGAAATGTTACATGTAATATTATGTTTCGGTGATCCTCATGTGTCTTCATAACTCGCACTTGCCAAGTTAACAAGAGGCTAATTTGGATGTGGGCAGAATGCATCAAAAATAACAGGATCAACTTTTGAGCTATCTTTGCATGTTTTCAAATGGCACTGTTAGCAGATGATATGGGAAAAACCCCAAGTGCATTCAGAGAGTGTTAAATCTATTCCAGTAGCCATCCATGCATTTACACTTATGCCAGATAACATTACAAAATCTTTTCTAGATTAGCTGAGATGGCTGCAGCTCATTTTCAACTATATAAACATCATCAGCACACCAAAATCTGCTCATCTCCATTACCATTTGTCTCTATGTGATTATAGTAAAACAACCTGTTGAGACAAAGACAGGAGGGGATGTGAGGTCACACTGGTGACTGCTGAAATAATCACAGTGATTGGCAGGCAACTTTCTGTTATCCTGTGGTCTTGGTGTAAAACATCAATAGCAGAATAATGAGCTTATGTGAATAAAGCAGTACTATTCTTTGAAAATAAGTATCTTCTCTTCAATACATATCCAGCTAGTAATGTTATATACAAGAATATTCTGAACAGAAACAAGTAAAATCAGCTTTTAATATGAAAATAACTGAGAGGTGACAGGATGACCACAATGCTGTTCAAATTACTGAAATGATTGTGTTCCAGATGCAAAAAGAGCTAGTTTATGCATAACATCCAAATCATGAAACATAGGTTCCAAAATAAAACCCTTCCAGATCCAGACTAACAAACAGGTACTGGCCAATCAACCAGACATTGTTGTAGCAGACAAAACCAGAAGGCAGTGGAGGTGACAGATGCAGCAGTGCCAAATGACAGCAATATCAGGAAGGAGTATGAGAAACTGGAGAAGTATCAAGGCTTAAAGGAGGAACTGGAGAGCATGTGGAAAGTAAAGGCCAAAGTGGTCCCAGTGGTGGTAGAGCATTGTCATTCCTAAGATAAGTTGGAATGACTCCAACAGATCCCAGAATGACATCAGAACTCTCTGTCCAGAAAAATGCAGTGCTGGGACAGCTAAAATCCTGAGCAGAACCCTCAAATTACCAAGTCTCTGGTAGAGGACCTGAGACACAGACCACCCATAAGGGTGGGAATGGATTTTTAAAAAATCTGGTATATATACTGTACTTATGGTACACTCATTATACACATATTTGAAGTTACAATGGCACTGAAAAAGATGAGTTACAACTGATCCTCATACTTACAACCTTTGTACCATCCCCATGGTCAAAATTCAGGCACTTGGCAACCAGTATGTATTTACAACAGATGCACCATCCTAGGGTCATGCCATTACCATTTGCAATCTAGCTGGCTTTTGACAAGTAAAGTCAACGGGGAAACCAGATTTGCTTAATGATTGCATGATTTATTTAACAACTGCAGTAATTCACTTAACTGCCATGGAAAAAAGGTCATAAAATTGCACATGACTCACTTAACAACTGCCTTGCTTAGCAATGGAAATTCTGGTCCTAATTGTGCTTGTAAGTTGAGGATCACCTGTAATTGGAACCAAAGTGAATTCCTTGCCTTTTTTATAATTTTGGTAACATGAAAATGCAGTATACCTAATGGTTACTCCATTCTAATTAATAATTTTAGGATAGGGCAGGAATAAAGTTTTTTAAAATCATATGGTATTGTTTCTGAGTTAATGTAATCAAATGCAAATGTTGAAAAATGCTGCTATAGTTTTTCACACATATTCCACAGATATGTATTTCACGGATTTTTATTACATTTTCACATTACCTGTTCAGCAATATAAAAAGTTTTGCTATTTGTTTTTGGATGAATCCACAAACAACGAAAAGTCTCACCAAGTATAGGATTGTAAGGTTTTTTAAGTCCCTGAAAGATAGACAATATTTGTAAATATATAGCAAACACATTCCAATTCCAAAAAAGTTTAATAAGCATAACAAGTTTTAATAAGCAAAAACATTCTGAAGACTCTGTAACGAAATGCTTACAATTATTGTATTTACTTAATGGGAAACTGCCTCCCACCCATTAATTTTAAACGGAATGGGAGCATTTTACTCTGCAAATATGAATAGAAGAAAAGCTGCTGAAAACTAAGAACTAGATAAAAAATGCCAAAGTATTACTTTTGGTTTTTTGTAGAATCCTGACAAGTACCACTTCACAACTTTTTTCATTCGATTGTAAGCATTCTCTTCAAGGGCAGCTCTAGAAAAAGATTATACAGACTTATAATCAAAGTAAATTAAATTTTATCCATATCAATGTAACAAACCATATAAGAGTTTCATATTCAAACACAGTGATAAGAAATGTATACACGATATAACATAAAATAATAGAGTTGGAAGGGACCTTGGAGATCTTCTAGTCTAACCCTCTGCTCAAAAAGGAGTCTCTATACTATTTCAGATAAATGGTTGTCCAGTCTCTTTCTGAAAGCCTACAGTGATGGAGCACCCACAACTTCTGAAGGCAAGCTGTTCGATTGGTTGATTGCTCTCACCATTAGGAAATTTCTCCTTAGTTCTAGGTTGCTTCTCTCCTTGCTTAGTTTCCATTCATTGTTTCTCATCTTGTCTTTTAATGCTTTGGAAGTTTGACCCCTTGTGTTTGTAGGAGCCCCTCAAATATTGGAACACTGCTATCATGTCTCCTCTAGTCCTTATTTTTGTTAGACTAGACATACCCAATTCCTGTAACCATTCTTTGTATGTTTTAGCCTCCAGCCCCCTAACCATTCTTGTTTAACCCTAATCATCAACATTTAAAGTGACCAACTTAGACAACAGATTTTCTGAGGCTTCATTGGCAACTGTGGCTGGCATTTTCAGAGACAAGGTGACCTGCTACACAGACTACAAGCAACTGAGTGGTCTCCTGTCTAGACCTTGGTTGCCAAACTACCAAACCCAGATATAAACTCAACCAGTTTACATCTGCGAAATATCCCAAGATCAGGAAAAGTGACATCATTTAATAATTGTAAAGGCTAGGAAGACTGCTCTACTGTTTCTCCCCTTGTGGATATGAACCAATAGCAATTATGAAATCTATGCAAGTAGAAAATTATTTGAGAAATGAAGGAAATAGTATTCTTAATTACTCTAAAAAAAAGTTAACTATTGGGAGAGAAGTTTCAAGAATTACTGCAATCTATCAAAGACTGTTTGAAGTATGGTTACACGTTTGGGAATCCAAACAATATGAGAAGCCAAAATAAAAAACCTTGACTAGTAAAATGTATAAATCAAATGGATACTGAAATAACTGTTTCTAACTGATGCAGCTGTGACTACTTTAGAGAAAACATTTGAATAAAGGCGCATTTTTTGTACATAAATTATTCTTTTATCTTGATTTTCAGAATTCAAATCTGCACTATATATTTATTTTACTTAACCTTTATTAAATTTGTTTGCCAATGTCAGCCCTTTAGGGTAGATCTGGGAAACAGACTCCACTGACAGATTAGAACTATACTTCTTTGAAATGGGCTATAATAATAGAGATGTGCAAGCTCAATTATGCTTTACCTCCCTTTCACTTCATTTCAGTTAATCGGGGATGAGCCTACCTCAGTCCCTTTCAAATACTTGTTTCCCAGGACTTAAGGAATGTTTCAGTCCTCCTTGCTTATACAATGGTTCTTGCCTATATTCAGGGTGATTTCCCCGATTCTCTATAGCCAATGCTGTCAGTTTGATTCAGAGTTTTATTTCTGCAATCATACTCTTTGTTTTATTTTGCAATTTGAGATAATTTAAAAATAGAATCTCAAGGAAATGACATCAAGAGTTGATTGAACTACATCAGAATCCATTTCATAAAAAGTGTGAAGGTTGTGTTCCCACAGAGAAGCTCAAAGATGAGTAAGCAGTTCCTAAATCAGAGCCTTATAAGAACATTTGATAATGAATGCTTTGAGAAGCAACTTTTTGCTTGTCACTTTTTTCAGATTCAGGAACTAATGTGTCCATTGGGCAGGAACCCCTACATTCATACTAAAATGTGTCTAAAAACAAATGGTGTGCTGTACTGCAAACATATAGTAAAATAAAAGGAAAAAGTAACTGATAAAATAAAACTGGGTAAGAGAACATCAACTAATTTAAAAGTTATACAACACTATATTAAAGAATTCTAAACTGCTAACATAGAAGCAAAAAAATTGTATTTCATCCTGAAACACGAATAGGATATGTATTTTTCTCTATGGGGGGAAAAGATAAGAGCATCATTTGTGATGTTACTTTTCACAGAATCAACCCTATGTGTGTATCGGAGAAGAGAGTTTGGTCTTCACTTAGAAAAACAAGTCAAAGTAAATGGATTGCTGATCAGTCTATTTGAAAATCAGAAGCAACATTTTCTTTGAAAAATCAGACATATCAATGAGATAGAAAAATAGTTGTGTAGGAATGATTCCCCCCACCCTTAGTCTCTTATCGAAATCATCAAATTCTTGCAAAATCCTAAGGTTCCAAGGAGTACAGTTTTAAACATCCTGCTATACGCTTCGCCTAACTGTGCTGGTATAACTCTAGATATTTCCATGTTTTTCTATTAATTGTACAATTCCTAACTTATTTTTACCTGCATAGCTAAAAGTGTTCCATGTACATAAGCTCTTATGTGCTTCCCTTTTTCATTTTTAAACAGTTTACTTTTCCCAAGCAATAGGTTGCCAGGAAAGGATATGCAGTGTACACCAGAGTATATGAATTCATCATTTGCAGTCAACCTTTGAAATTAGGCCAGGAAGCATGTGGCTCTAAGTCCCATTTATGGTGTGAGGCATTATTTTCTCTAAAAACCCAAAACTAAAAGAAATTCAGATCTGCCACTATTAAATCACTCAACTTCTCTGGAAAATGCTTTTGAAATAGTAATGACATGATGCATCAAGATAGTTCTTACTGCAGATGAATACAAACAACTCACTCAGATAAGAAGTCTGCGTGATAGTAGTAATCAGAGAGTTTATCCAAGAAAGAACGTGTTTCCAATATAAATGTAGGTAGTACCACTTTGGAGAGATCCATTCCAGGACGTACTTGTTTCAACAACGTCCAGATCAAACTCTTGTTTTCTTCTGAAACTATTTCTGTTTGAGAAGCTTCTCCTGCCTTCAGCAAAGTGCAAATAGAATGAAGTAAGAGCAGATATTAAAATATATTAATGCATTTAAATAAATTGCAGAATTTTTTTAGTTTGGTATATAGCAGCCCAAACATTTGCCCATGCCACTCTGATATAGGATTTAAAGATTATTCATGGCTGCAAAGCCATATTTGTCCATGTGTTTGTCTTACCCGCCCATTTTCTAAACATGGGACAATATGTAAATCCATGTGACTTTAATATTGAAGAAACAAACAGTGTCTCCATACAGCACTCTGGCCTTATAGTTGATTGTGGCTCAATATGCAGCATGTGAAACAATGCATATTAAGAAAAAATGGGATGAAAATGTAACAGCCATATAATAACATTTATTATTTACTTATTTCCTGCCTTTATTATTTTTACATATAACTCAAGGTGGCGAACATATTCAACACACCTTCCTCTTCCTATTTTCTTCACAACATCACCCTGTAAAGTGGGTTGGGTTGAGTGTGTGTAGTTGGTCCAAAGTCACCCAGCTGGCTTTCATGGCTAAGGTGGAACTTGAGCTCACGGTCTCCCGCTTCCTAGTCTAATCATAGACCAGTGGTCCCCAACCTTTTCGGCTCTGCAAACTGGCAATGGCAGCAGCAGGAGAAGGGGATGGTTTTGCATGCATGTGCACCACTTGTGCAAATGCAGCTTCGCATACATGCATACTCGTCCGCCACTTGTGTAGCCCAGTTCCTATACCAGGCAGTGGACTGGCACTGGATCGCAGACTGGAGGGTTGGAGATTCCTGCACTAGACCAAATATTACAACTTCCAGGCCAATCTTGAATTTAAGAAATAGAGGATTTTTCATTTTGCTTTATTACTGCCTCAGGAAATATTTATATTTTATTTCAGTTGTCTCCTTAGATTGGTCTCTATCAATTCTATATATTCATATATCAATATATCTATATCTGTCTGTCTATCTATCTATCTATCTATCCATACACACACACACACACATACACACATACACATACAGAGAGAGATAAATGTTAAAGAACTAAGAATTATTGAACTTAAGCTAAAATGAGTAGCAAAAATCATGACTAATATAATATAAATCAATTAACAGATTAACCTGTAGTAAGCTAGGTATCTCGTAACATTGAAATAGAAATTCTATATAAATAAATCCAAATTTTGGATGTGATATCAATCCACAGGGAAACATAACAATGATAAAACATCTTATACTATCTCTTTATAGTCATATTAATTTAATTCTTTCAGTTTTACCAGTAGTTCTAAAATGGACATACCACGTAATAGTGGATAAAAAAATGAAAGGAAGACAAACCATTTTACAATTCAAATATTGTGAAATAAAAATATAACTTGTTACCTCCCCCAGTTCTTCACTGTCTTCTTCTACGTAAATTGTTTCCTTTACATGATCAGGTTCAGGATCAATATATGAATCATCCTGTCTCTCTGATGTATCTGTGTCACTTTCTACCAAACCATCATTATCTGACTCATCGCGGTCATGGTCATTTTCTCTATCTGATTTATCAGAGTACATATCTGAATCTTTAAAATGTCTTTCAATTTCACTGTCATTTAACCTATTAAAAAGAAACAATCTTTTATATAATAAGGAACAGTACATTTAGTTAATTTGTTACTTTACTGAATTTTTGTTTACTGAAAACTCACATCAAAACTCATGTCAAACCAAATGACAATAAAATTAAATTTAAGCACTTTTCATTCAAATTAATTTTATTGGGAAAATTTAAACACAATGAAATCACTAGGACTTACAATTCAATTTAATGTATTCAATTTAATTAGAAGAATCCTTGAACTTAATTCATATTATTTTCCATTCTTGTTTGTATCTTTATCCCTATTTTGAACAGCATCTTACAGCACTCAATTAAGTTGAACATATATACTAAAGAATGCAAGAACTACTGCCTAAATGCAATCAACTATGAATTTCTTTCTTAGATTTTCACCATACCTTATTTCACAGAGTGAATCTTTCCAAGATTTAGGAAAACAAGCTATATTCCCAGTTTCAGATGTTAAAACACATGTACATTTTATATGCAGTATATACAGGTAATTTACCTAGGGATGCCCTTAGTTTAATGATTAGCAAACAACATTTCTTCCTACATACATCAATATTGGTGAACATTCAAGTATTTATAGAGATAACAGGGTATTTAAAGAAACCACTGTGATAATTTCTCTTTGAACTGAATGATAAAGCATAGTGTAGCAGATCAAATGACTGGAAAGTACTTGCATTGTGACACAAAAGTTAACATAACCAGTCATCACGGCTATTGTCCAGATTGAAATAAAAAGCTGAGAGTGCATGAATATATAGGCCAAGTTTGTTTGCCTTTGTTTGATAACGTATTTGCAAAACAATAGTGAATTATTATTTATATACCCTGAGTCATAATTATTCACCTTAGTTTCTGAAGTGTTATCATAGTTTTAATCATTTTCATTCCAAGTTTACCAAAATTAAAAAAAATAATGAAAAAGAAAAGAAACAAGAAAAAATAACTTTAAGCTAAAAAAAAAAATCTGGAATAAACTTGAAGCCTCTTTACCATACATCAGTGCAGTGATGCTATAAGACATATTCCTAGAATCATTTTACAGGGAACAATTAAACTATTTTACAATGCCTCCAGTTCTAACCATCGTTCTACCGTTGAAAGATACCATAGCTGCAGTCTTAGTTTAGATTATTGCTGTGCAACATGTTGAAGGCCAAGGCTATATACTATTCATTCATTCATTCATTCATTTTTATGTTACCTATTTGCAAGATTCTATGCAGGTTATTATAGAACTACAATTAAAACCCTAACTAAAAATCTACCATTATTTTCCATTTAATTGGGCTCTCCACAAAGACTCTGTAGAACAGCACCATATTAACAAGGGGCAAGCTGCTGCAGCTGCTACTGAGAATGTCATCCTCCAGGCCCGTCTCTTGATTCCTTAACTTAGGGACCTGTAGTTCTCCCTTTCAGCTGATTTTTGTCAGACAAATTTCAACTAAAGAAGATGGTCTTGAAGGCAGCAAGGATCCAAACTATATACTGTAGGCTTTATATACTTTGAGATGAAACTGAAAACTTAGTGGTCGTCAACACAATCCCTCAGCATAGTTATTATTCTGCTAAACTGGTTATTAGTCAGCATTCAGGGAGCCATATTCCATTTCAGCTGCAGCTTCTAAATTATTTTCAAAGAAAGCCCCTTGTAGATTCAATTGCGGTAGTCTGTTGAGTTACTGTCTACAAAGCTTTCTTGTCCAAGAGATCACAATGGCAGGCCAGTTTTATGGCCACAATTAGTATCTGCTATTCTAGTAAGAGCCTAGAGCAGTGATGGCAAACCTTTTAGAGACCGAGTGCCCAAACTGCAACCCAAAACCCACTTATGTATCATCGGGTGCTGGGTGGGGGTAGCTGTGGTGGTAATGGCAGACTAGGTGGGACTAAAAAGTTCAATCAATCAATTCCAACTTTGCAAGATCTTTTTTTCCCCGCAAGAAGTTGAAATTGATTGGTTGATTGAACTTTTTTTTTTTTGCACACGGCGGCGGAGGCCTAAAGCGAAAAAGTTTTATAAAACCCAGCTGAAGGCCTAGGACTGCGTCTGCATCTGCGACTGCGTGCATGCCCACAGAGAGGGCTCTGCGTGCCACCTGTGGCACGCGTGCCATATGTTTGCCATCACGGGCCTTGAGCCCAACAGAATTTTCTGATTTATCACTAGTCTTTCAGGTAATCTATTAAGATCACAGATGGAACATTAATGGTCCTAAGTGCCATTTTACCAAAAGCAATTCTGTTTTGTTGGGATTCAGTCTGTTTGTTCTACCCCAACCAAGACTCTAGAAAATACACACAGACTGAAGAGAATAGGGAAGCAAGCCAAATTCTGGAGTACTCCATACTGAAGTTCCAAAGGGGTCTATTTTTCCTTCCCCACCACAAGCATGGTGGTGATGAACACAAAATGAACACAATATATGTTACTAAATGCAACTAACAATGCTTTTATTTCCTCTGTATTCCAGAACATGACTAAGTGTCTAATGTAGATACCCACTGACTGCACAGAAACTCCTCAATTTAATCCACAGGATGCCTTTGGCAGATCATCTACCATACAGAGGTTAATAGAAGTGACTATAAGTGATCTGACTATGACAAAGGAATGATATTGTCTTCCACTTCAGATCGTATATTAATTGCTTGGAGGCCAAAAACAGATGTAAGACATTGTCCCTAGCATGTTTCAAATACATGTTTGGCTTGGGGTAAGAGCATGTTTGTCATAGCAGCCCTAATTCCCAATCTGTTCAGACTACATGCCCAAGGAGTGGAGATCCTTCAGCACAGAGAATCTGCAGGAGGTGAGAGGTGATGGATGAACTACCTCATTAGTACACTGAGTTTGTTCAGAGAACTCAACATAAAATACTGTCCCTTGCTTCAGGCTACCTATGAAACAATTTATTTGGCTATCATTAAATTCTCATAAAACATCATTGCTAGGCCTTTTCATTGATCTTGATGTTAAGACTACTTCAAATCCCCCAAGAGCTACATGGGCAGATTTCAGGTAGAGGAACCCCTCCATTCTCATTCAATCAGCTTTTGGTGCCTATTCTGCTCTCTTTTCATCATGGAAAAAGAGGATAATATTAGATATGTACTTGGCACAATGCAAGTAACTCTGAGTTAGGACTTTCTGGGAAGGATAAAGAAATTAGTATAGCATAAAAAGCTATAGCTATACTACAGAATAAGTATAAAATTATTGGTTATTAGCATAGGATAGAGAATAAAATAGTGCTTAGATCTATAGGAAATAGCAGTGGTAGAAGTTAAATATCTACTTATACTGAATACCAGGAGATAGTTCATGACTTTTTCTGTTCTTATTTGAGACTCATCAGATATTATTTGGATGAGTCTTAAATAAGGCAAAACTGGTCCCATATTGCCTCTTGGTGGTCAATATAAGTAGAAATATCCCACAGGATTTAAACTGACTAAAAACAATACCTCACTTCAACTCCAGGGAGGGGGTAGAGAAGTCATATAAACCTCATACATGAGAACATGATTTAATGTAGTATCAATAACTCTCTGCTATGACAACTTAAGAAAAGTTGCACTAACCATACCATTTTTAAAATATGTATTCTATACATTAAATATAACTAAAAAGGATAGGGCAATATAAGATATTAGGTAGGACATAGAAACAGATGGAGTTGTATCTTTGGTGTAGGGTTTAAACCCTCTTGTGTGATTTTTAGAACAAAAATGTTCTAATTTGGAAGTTGAAGACAAAAAAACACATAACTTCTACCCTTAAAAGATGATTCCTATGAACCATGAAGGACAAGCTATGGTTTAATAAACAAACAAAAATTATGGACTTACGGGAAACTTTCAGTGCTGTGAACGTTGTTTGCACGCAGCAGACCATAGAATGAAACATGTGTACTATCTGCTAAATTCAGTTCATGTTCTTTACCTTCTCTAATCATTGTACGCTTGAGCAAACTTGAACACTTTAAAGCTAGCTCCAATGCATCCATCCAACATCTACCTAAAGATAAATATGTTTTAGGGTATAATATTCAAAACAGGACAAGCACAACAGGGTTAGGGTTAGGGTTATTTGCATTTCAAGTATTTGTCACTTTTATGTATAATAGGTGTCCCCAATCTCGCACAAGTGGGGCTGCGAGCGCACACGGCAGCCTGTTGCAAATAGGGCAGCCTGGTAGTGGGCCACGACACTTGCAGCCCCACTGCTCACACAAGTGAATCTGTGCACGTGCACATGCGCACATGCCTGACCCTCACACAAAACTATCTCTCCCTCTGTGCCGGGCTGCCAATCTGGAAAGGTTGTGGTACACTGATGTATAATACTGAGCAAAACTTTTTAATACTACAGTAGAAAAGATTTTTTAATTCAAGTTGGACTGACTTAGTAATATGACTCATTCTTAACCCTGCTTGTGTTACAGAAATTGGAGCATAATCATATATGCACATTATATTTCACAAGAACCAATTTCAACAAGCTTTAAGTAATAGTAGGTAGGATCCCATAGAGATAAATCCTCAAGTCAAAATTAGCACTGAAAAGTTGGGAATATTTTAAAAATCAGTAAATTGCAGAATATTCTAGAGAGGGGAGAAAAAAAGGGGGGGTTAGGAAATCATTGTGGATATGTAGGAATTTTTCCACTAAGCTAAAAACTAAAAGGAACATATGCAGAAATTTGTGTTTTTTCATTCTTTTTTATTGTTTGTTCTTTCAAATATATATTAAAATAAAATATAATAAAATTGAGGTTATAGTCGTAGAAAACAGAGATTTAATGTATCAATAAAATAATGAATCGGGGGAAAAAGAATGATAGATATTATACCAAGGTAATTTATCAGCAATAATTAGTACTGCAGGAAGGCTAAAAAAAAAATCAGAGAAACAACTTGCAAGAAAAACTAAAAGCAACAAAAAATGGTTTTCTGACTATGACAGTAGTAAAATGAAGGAAAATGTAAAGATAGGCTTACTTCTTGGAGAGCATGGTAGGACAGTAATATGTGACAAAGAGAGGACAGAATAACTCCTACTTTGCTTTAGTCTTCTTCCTAAAGTGAACCTAAGCAGAATATATCAAAAACCTCTCATCGAGCTAGAGAAGTGTCAAGTAATTCTATTCTATACCCTATGCAATTCAAAATATTTATAAATGGTTAAAAAGGATAGAAAGTAGAAATATCAAGTTTGCAGATAAAGAAACATAGGGTGACTGCAATCCCTTTGGAAACATTATCAATGTTCATAAGGCTGAACAGAGCAAAAAGTAGAAATTGAATTTCAACAAAGGCATTATCCTAGGACAGGGGTCGGCACCTTAAACACTCAAAGAGCCACTTGGACCAGTTTCTCAGAGAAAAGAAAACACTGGGAGCAGCAAAACCTCCGAGTGTGCACGAGGGGGAGGGAGCTTGACTGAAGAGCTTAATTAAAAAGAAATAGAGGCTGCTGTGCATGAGTTCTCTCTCTCCCTCCCTCCCTCTCTCTCCCTCTCTTTGTCTCCCTCCCTCTCTTTCTCTCTCTCACCCTCTCTCTCTCCGTCTCTTCGATCTTCTGTTCACCTGGCAAGCTGGCTTCACGCTGTTCTCCGACAAGCTGATACACATTCTTACTGGGCTGGCTCTCTCCTTCCCTTGATCTGCCAGTCCTCTTCCCCCACTCAGAGTGTGTGTGTGAGAGAGAGAGACAGAGAGAGACAGAGAGAGACAGAGAGAGTGTGTATGTGTGAGAGAGAGAGCTGCTGCTTTCTGCTGCTTCCTGCTGAGATGCAGCAATGGCAGGAGTCCTCCCCAATAAGCTTGTCAGCTTGTCCGAGAACAGCGTGAGGCCACTCTCTTTTTTTACACAGAGAGAGACAGAGAGAGACAGAGAGAGAGAGAGAGAGAGAGAGAGAGAGAGACAGAGAAGGGAAGTGCAAGTGCCTCTCTCTGTCTCTGTCTCTCTCTCTGCAAATGGCGGAGGAGGCTGGAAGCCGCAGGAGAAGGCTCAAAGAGCCACATGTGGCTCCGGAGCCGTGGGTTGCCAACCAGTGTCCTAGGAAATATCAAAGTCATGAGTATAGAATACATGAGGGGCAGGGAGAAGGAATATATGCCAAAAGTATCTGAGTGTTTTGATGGATCATGAGTTGCTTATGTAATACAGCTTAAAACAACCAAATAGCAATTCTAGATTGTATTAACCAAAGTATAATGTCAAGATGAAGAGAAAGTCATAATTCTTTTCTATTATGATTGGTCAGAATCAACTTTGTTTCTAATTCTAGTTCCACATTTTAGGAAGACTACTGATAAAATGGAGTAAATCAAGATGATAATAGACTTTGAAATGAAAAGTGATGAACAATTGTTAGAGGTGTTGGGTGAGTTACAGGTGTTGGGAAAAGAAACAATGGGTTTAAATGGGAAGGAAGCAGACCTTGGCTGAATATTAGAAAAAAAAATCCTAATAATAAAAACTGTTCAACACAGAGGCATACCTCAGAGATATTACCAGTGCTGTTCCAGACCACCGTAATAATGTGAATATTGCAATAAAGTGAGTCACACAATTTTGGGGTTTTTTCCAGTGCATATAAAAGTTATGCTTACACTATTACTGAAGTCTATTAAATGTGTTCTAATATTACATCTAAAAAAATGTACATACCTTAATTAAAATACTTTATTGCTAAAAATGCTAATCATAATCTGAGTTTTCAGTGGGTCATAATATTTTTGCTGCTGGAGGATCTTTTATACATATATGTATGTACATATGTATGAATGTATGTATATATAATAGCGCGGGATTAACACTAGGGAAAAATATTTGCAAAGCAAAGTGAAGTGCAATAAAACAAAGTATGGCTATAAGATTGCTTCAGGAAAATAAAGTCATAAACATCCAACTGCCTAAAATGATCCTGTGTTAGGAGGAGGTATTGAGTTGCGCTTATGTGCTATATAATTAGCTTATACTCCAAAACATGGATACAAATAGTGATCTGATATGCTACCTTTATCATCTCTCAATTTCAGTAATTTGTTGGAATTAAAAAATGGTTTACTTGCTTCTCCATTTGAAATAAAACATATCACTTAAAAAAACTTAAAACAATATTCCTAATATGTACACATTATTCAAAACTTTAAAATTCCATTGTCAATGGCACTTGGCTCAAGTAACCTCATTTAAAAAATTGATCATGAAAGACAAAATAAATCCTTACCATCTGATTCTGAAGCTGCTCGAATGATTAAATAACTACTGGGTAATGGCTGTGTTATAGAGCCAACAGCTTCACCTTTAGGACCCTTAAAATACAAAACAATATTAATTTGATTGTATTGTAGATCAACTTGCATTCAATCTATTCATAAATTATCTTTTTTAAAAAAAATGATTTTACCAGCAAGCAATAGCTTTCACTAGACTAGCTGTTACAACTGCCCTTTTCCTAGTTCATCAGATGGCAGTACAAGTCAACTGTGGATGTAATTCAATGTTAAACAAATTATACTCAGATTAATAACTGCATAAATAAACCACTTGTGACTGCTCACCAGACAGGGAAATCAAAAAAACATGGTAAACTGCGGTATTTATTCCACGTTGCTAAAAAAAAAAAAAAGCTGCATGGATATAGTCAAGAAGACTTGAGCTCAATCTGAGAGTATTTTGTCTTTACTTTCCCATTCATTGCATCCCCAAAAGCAAGTATAAACATTTTAAAAATATCTTTCTCTTTTAAGAAGGAAGCTTTAAGGAACTCTACATGGCCCATTCAGTTTTGGATGAAAAACAAGCAAAATACATTTAAATAATCATGCTGATGGAAAGAATAGTGATGACAACTCCATCTGAATGCTTATTTCCCCATAGAAATGGAGAAGCAGCTCAACCATAACGGAATTAGCAAAAGTGAATTTGCATTTACAGATACTTGCACCCAAATAAATAAGGATGCATAGAAAGGAAGCCATAGGAGCAAAAGGCAATTCTACTATTTATTGTCCAATAAGCAGAAAGAGGCAATTTTGTTTTTAAAAATCAGATAAAATGTGATATAAGCAGCTTGATGGAAATTTAATAAAGCAATACTAAACAGTTTAAAACTGGAAGTCATCTACTGTGAAAACCTATAATTGTGCTATACCGTATTTTCCGGCGTATAAGACGACTTTCTAAACCCTGAAAATCTTCTCAAAAGTCGGGGGTCGTCTTATACGCCCAGTCGTCTTATACGCCGGAAAATACGGGTATTCAGGCAGGCTTCCAGAGTTCGGCTGGCAGGATGCAGGTAACCCCTCCCCCTGTCCTGCCGCCTCCCACCGCACCACGCTGCTCCGCGTCCCGCGTCCCGCGCCTCCGTGTCTCAAGCCTCTGTGTTATGCTTGGGCGGAAGACTTTTTCTTTTACAGATGGGGCGGGTGGGCCTGACATTCGCGCGCAGGCAGGACCCCGCCCGCCGAGCCACCGCTTCCCCATCGCCCTCCACGCCAGCCTGCTCCGTCTCCAGACCTCCCAGCTGACGGGCGCAGGTCCGGGGGTC
>NW_015387209.1:455579-459941 GCF_001527695.2 Protobothrops mucrosquamatus
TAATTGGAATCATAGGTTAATGGAAATAAGAAATGCTAACAATGATCTGCATGCCATCCATAATCAAAAGTCAGATCTTCCTTTTCAATCTTCATTAACTATCCAAACCAACTGAACAGCTGAACTTTAGAGTTTTATACTGATCAAACAACTTTATAAAAGAAATATTCATTTGGACCAATCTATGACAACTAAAAAGCATTTTGAATTCATTAATGATATAGTTTTAATGTGACATTGGTATAATATTCTGTTGGCACCAACTCCATTAAGAATACAAGCTCACTTACCTTAACAGCCCAGATAGACTGTTCCAAAGGATGGAAAAGTTTGAAACAGAATCCATCCTTTTTGGAAGGCCGCTCAATGAGTTCACAAGCATTCAGAAGTACTGTTCCCACCCACTGGCCATTTTTAGGTGTTTTATAAATTAGCAATACTCCTGGTTTCAACACGCACCAAAGTTTGGTCCAACTTTTCAATGTACCACGAATCTTCCCAGAAAAAAGGGGAGAAATAAAAATATATCTAATTATTATTTCAAGTATTTTTCAGTCTCTTACTTCCAGGCAAAAACCTGATTTTTACAAAATATGTAACAAGTTCAGTATTATAACATTATTTTAAATTCTAGTGAAATAGCAATGCTCATAAAGCTACCGTCAGATACTAGATCAGTGGTTCTCAACCTATGGGTCGCGACCCCATTTGGGGTCGATCGACCATTTCACAGGGGTCGCCAAGCAAGGCTGTCCGCCATTTTTTTTCCCCTTTTCCGGCGGGTGCCTTACCTCCCTTGGGCTGGGCCAGCTGGTGGTCGGCCTGCTCCGTCTCTGCCGCTTGCCAGCTACGCCTCGGCCGGCGCAGGGGGCGGAACCACGCATGTGCGGCGCTCCCGGGCAGGGAAAGTCGTCGACTTACGACCGGTTGGGTAGTCCTCGACTTACGACCGGTTTAGTCCTCGACTTACGATCGGTTGGGGTCGCGGCATTAAAAAGGTTGAGAATCACTGTACTAGATTATATTAAATTTATACAGTAAGTGTAAATATTTGGGTAACTCCAATGTCTGAAAAGAGGGGCCAGGCAATCAATGGAAGAGTAAATGTGAATTCTGATTTAATTTCAGGATTACCAGATGTCAGGCAAAAGGAGGACATGTCCCCCTTTTCGTCCTCAGTTCCTTCATCTAGTCTGGCTTTTTAAATATCTAACTGAGCAGCTTTTCTTCATGGAATTGTGCCTCCCTAATAAGTGCTAACTGCAAGTTAACAAGCTCTTCCTGAATTTGAGAAGACCTTAATCAGTAACAAGGTGAAGGCATTTGCCTCATAACTGGCTCATGACTCACAACTGTGAGCACACTAGGTTAACAGCAGCTGCTAGCACATTCCCCTCAATGTGTATTTACCACTTGGTGCCTGTTTACTTACTTATATTCCCTTCCTCTCCAATGAATGTAAATACAAACATTAAACAGTGTGTGTCCTCATTTTCCCTCCCATTTACTCTACTTTGTAATTGTCCCTGTCTTCCTTTCCTTATTCAGGTTTCTGGTAACTCTTGAATGATTGCTCTGAGCAAATCTCTCTCTCTTATTCTAATTCTGAGTACTGCTATAGAAATAAAATGGTGCCCTGAGTGATCTGAACAAAGAGTAGGGTAGAAATGTAAATGCCTTTTGATTTTAATCTACGTAGGACATTTTGAATAGTAACATCTCATGTTACATACAGTATATCATTGATCAGTGTTACTTAATATTTGTATGATATGAAAAAACATTAATATTAAACAGCTTTGGTTATCTGATTCCCACATTCCATTCACAATCTTCTCTTGTTTGTTCATACCATCTGTCAGGTTTGTTCCGACTTGAGCATTTAGGAAAGGAAGATTCTCGATTCCATTTTTGAAGTGAAAGGTTTACTTTTACCAAAGTCAAGTGGTTACAGCATAAGCAAAGCTGGATCTGAATATTCCCATGCAAAGCCTGCATTTTTACCTCTTCCTTGGCCCTCCCCCCTTAACCAGTCCGTCAGCGTTCAATTGTAATCAAATTATATGTTTTGGGAATGGCCTTGAAATCTGTTGCCTCTCTAGAGGAGTTTCACATTCCATTCTCACAGCTCCGCCCTTGACTGGTTGGTCTGTTCCAGATTGACACCTCTGGTTCCTGTCACCCTGTCATTCCCCCTTCCTACTCTCCAATCTCTCCTCCTCCTCCTCCTCCTCTTTCCCGCATTTTATAGCAGGATGCCAGCAAGGCAGAATATGCTGAAGATGGCAGATCTGATACCATCATTGATTTTTAGATAGTGAAAATCATAACATTTTACACCATCACGTGTAGAAGAGGAAAAAAAGAAAATTTGCAATAAGGAAACTATTTTTAAATTTCAATACATCAGTGATATTTCAGATGCTTGTTATTAAGGGGAATATCTTTCTGTTAATATCATATTTAACATAGGGAAATTATCAACACAATTAATCATTATAGATTTGCTGTAACTATAGCAACCATGTTAAACTAAACTAAATCTCCCCCTGGGTTTCTATGTATTGAATATTAAACCTCTGGGATACAATATATTCCCTGCCACTGGTAAACAGTAGCAGTTAAATACAATTTTAATTCTTTTGCTTTCTTATAGATTAAACATTCAGCAATTATAGCTTGTTATTCATCTCAGTTTCTTACCTTCAGCCAATCAGCCATAACAATATCTGATGGGTCTGTGATAGTGCTAAGTAATTCTTTAGTGGCTCTTTTCTTTTCTTCTCTGTAATTTTTCTTTTGAACCTGTAAAGAATGAATGAGAAATGAGAAAAGAAAGCAGATAAATGGAAAGAAGTTAGCGAATCCAATCAATTTGAAAATAAAATGTCCAGCTGAAAATTGTTATAATACAGAAAAATAGTTTTTAAAAAAGACTAACAAAAGAACTTACTAGAAGTTCTTTTTTGGACAATTTCATATAAAAGAATACATGGTTTTAATTTTCAGCTATGTTTACAACTTATCAAGAACACAAAGATCCATTTACCTGGACTCTAAAGCATGGTTAATCCAAGGTGAGAAATCTACTGTATCTACTTTCAATTGTTTATATAAACATATAGATTTACTTACATTACACATTTTATCAAGAATTTATAAGCGCAAAAAATTTAAATATATTTGAATTCATCAGAATTTGTTCACAGTACCTTCTGTAAGTTTGAGAATCACCCCTTGAATACCCTCTACAACCAGTTGACTGCTGGTTCCACAACTGTTCGCTTATCCCTCTTATTTCCTCTTTTTAATCAAGGGATATCCCTCTCTGAATTATGAAATCTAATCTCATAGATGATTCTAGCAATTAGATTACAAAAGCAAGCACTTTAAAAAGTCAAAATGCAAAGGAAAACTATGGTCCTCAACTGTACTTATGTGATTGTTCTACAGTATACTAAGCAAGACACTTATAACAATTGTTTCTACATCTGTAGACAGAGGATGAATTATTTTATATTCTTAACACATCATAGCTTATTCATCTGTGGTATTAATATTATCTATGAGTGAAAATAGAATGCTTTTCATAAATTTGGTCCCTTTAAAACTATAGGCTTCTATGGCTAAATTAGCAGCTGACCATACAACTTTGTCTGCAGCCCTTCTGAGGTGAAAAAAAAACCATACCTGATACTACTTCAGACAGCAGATCTCACAAGTTTAATCTAATGAATAAAATTGTACATATCCTCTCTGCAGGCTTATAAAGCTAGTTCATATATTACCAGGTTTCTACACCCTCCCCCCCCCCAAAAAAATAGGGGATCGAAGCATCAAGAACATGATATAAGTTGAATCTGTATGGCTTCTTTAAATATTTGGCTAAAACTTAATTTCTTTCCTTAAGGCCTTGCACCATTCATCCTCCAAGATAAATTCTCTTCTTCATGGATTAAGGCTGTTGAGTTCAATCTTGCTAAACTCGGTTTTCTCCATCCTCAATTGGACTATGACCAGGCAAACAAACACTGAGACAAAGGATAGAGGATATAGAGGGGCAAGTGGACTTAGACAAAGCTCCATTGTGTCTGACTCCAGATTCTAATAGATATACTGTCACCCCTGCCAGTTATCTTAGCCAGTTAGAAATAGTGAATCATCAGAAAGCCTTTTCGCTTGTATGATGTCATGTGCTCCCCTCAACTGTCCTGGAGGGCAAATATAAAAGGATACCACTGGCTAAAAGATTCTGTCCCTGTGATTCTGGAGAGGTGGAAACCTCTGGACATGTCCTTCTTCACTGTTCTTTTTATAAAGACATTCAAACAAAATATATTTTCCCGATAATTAATAGCTATC
>NW_015387209.1:460278-471569 GCF_001527695.2 Protobothrops mucrosquamatus
CAGAAAGCCTTTTCGCTTGTATGATGTCATGTGCTCCCCTCAACTGTCCTGGAGGGCAAATATAAAAGGATACCACTGGCTAAAAGATTCTGTCCCTGTGATTCTGGAGAGGTGGAAACCTCTGGACATGTCCTTCTTCACTGTTCTTTTTATAAAGACATTCAAACAAAATATATTTTCCCGATAATTAATAGCTATCTCTGGCTATTCGGATACCATTTATCTTCAGCGGTTGCTTAAAGACGTAGTTATGGTGCAGGTAGCTAGATTCTGCACAGTAGCACTAAAGATTCATCGCAACTTGATGAATAATCTATTATAACCATTTTAAATAACTGATAATGCATCAAATCTTTTGATATCATCACCCCTTTGTATTTTAGTATCTAATAACTACTGGGTTTCCCCGAAAATAAGACCGGGTCTGATTATTATTATTTTTGCCTCCAAAAGAGGTACCAGGTCTTATTTTCAGGGGATATCTTTTATACTCACCTCCGGCACCCACAGCCCCACCCAGCCGGTCCACTTCTATAGCTGAAGGAGCAGCTTCATTCTGCAGGAAGGCCTATGCAGCCGACAACTGAGCAACGGATTCAGTCCATAGCTCAATTCTCGGCTGCAGAGGTCTTCCAGAACGGAGCTATGGATTGAATCCATAACTCGGTTATCGGCTGCAGTGGCCTTCCGGAAAAGCCTGTGACTGAGAAATGCAGGCCTGGTGTCGTGCCTCCGTCAGAGCCTGAATCTGCTGAGGAAAATGAGTGGGAACTGGACCCTATGGAGGTCGAGGGAGAGGTGTCAGTGGCTTCACAGTAATGTGGGGAAGAGCAGGCCAATGCAGGCCAGGGCCTTTCAGGATTGGAACAGGATGAACATGAGAGACAGAGCTCAGGCGATGAGCAAGGGCCACCCTCTCCTGATCTTAGAGCAAGGAGAGTGGAGAGGAGGGAACAACGCAGGCAGGCTCAACTACTCAGGAGGAGACTGCCTCGCCCCTCTCCACAAGGCACACCTGGAAACTGAGACTTAAGGAGATGCTGTGGGGAGCGGCATTTGTTGGGAACAGACGCTGAATGTTTGGAGTTTTGTGTGCCGGTGCTGATCTTGGAAACAACTCTCTGATCTCTTGTTCTGTGTTGTGATTTCTGCTTGGAAACCCTGAAGCTCTGACCATTGGACTAGCTGACAAACTTGATTTGGTGTTCAAAGACCTCGGACTGAATTTTGGCTTCTCTTCTGAAACTGCTCAGGCTAGCTTGTATTTCCACAGACTTGTTAGATTTGGGATGTATGTTTCATTCCTTGTTATCTACGTGGCCTTGAGTAAATTACTCTTCTAATCTAACTGGATGTGAAACTACTTGCAGCTAGAGGCTGCTGAAGGTGTGTGTGTCTTACTTTGTTCTGCGGCTTGCCAGAAACGTGGGAGCATTTGGGGAAAATTGGAGCAAATAAAGGGCGGTTTGAACTGCCAGTTGATTGTTTTGCCTCTATGCTGTGCCCTGGGTCATCACACCTGGCTGCAGAAGATGCGGCAGAAGAAGTGGGCCAGTGAGGAGAGGCCTGGCTGCAAGGTAAGTGGGTAGGGGGCACGTGGGGCAGATCCACACCCCTGCCCCGCCCTAGCTTGATTTTTAGGTATGTGCCTTGCCCCAAAACTAGGGCTTATTTTGGGGGTAGGGCTTACTTTTGGGGAAACAGGGTATAGGCTTTCATAATTTGATTAATATTACATTATAGCTTAGGCTGCCGTCTTGTTTATGTCCAACTGAGAGATAGGCTGCCAAATGATTTCAACATAGATTTTATTATTTTATTCTAAAACTTTTATATACTGTGAGTATTTTTAATTATATTGTCCTTGACTGTAATAAATATTTGATATTTGATTTGATTCACCTTTCTATAATGAAAAAAATGGTTAAGACTATGTTGCACAACTTTTATATGCCATAATTATGTGTAAAACAGTTTGGTTTATTGGTTAAGGCAGCAGGCTGGAAAGCGGGAGAACATAAGCTTAAGTGCTGCCTTAGCCATAAAAGCCAGCTGGGCGACTTTGGACATTTTCTTTCAGCCGAACTCACCTCACAGGGCAGTTATTGTTGTAGGGAAAATAGGAGGAAGGTGTGTTGGATACATTTGCTGCCTTGAGTTACAAATAATAAAGGTTGGATACAAACAAACAAGTAATATTTTCTGAAGCATCATAGCACAGTTTCCAAATCTACAACTAAATTTGTATTATGGGACAAATTTAATATGAAGATTTAGGTATTCTAATACTGAAAATAACTCACCTTAAGGGACTCCTTCTTTGTGAGTTTGGTAGTGGGAGAGGAAGCAGGGATGTCCTTTTCTGATCCATTATATATCTTAGATTCTGACTGAAAATACACAAGAAAACTATGAAAATGCTTTCTTTCACCATTAACATGAAATCTTCTGTAAATCTTCATATTTTTAAAATAAAAGAAGAGATAATGGTGATTTCAATATCTCAATTCCAAAACTGCCATGTTTCCACTTGATTAATTTTATATGAAAATGGGATACATTTCAAGTAAGAAATCCATCATTATTTATTTCAGAGAAGCTAATTAGAGTTATTAAAGAAAAACTAGTACTTCTGAACAGTGTTTAGCCGTCTATACCAATTGACTTCTACATTTGTCTTTAAATAATTATGTATAAACATACCAATAAACCTTGTCTGCTAAAACCTAAACACAAATGTAATTCAACTTGCTATTTAACAAAATTACCTGCGATATGCAGAATACTCAACTTACTGTGGGTTAACAGAGTACAAAATTTTAATTTTAAACCAATAACTTTTTGAAAAAAAATTAAACCCGATTGAATAAAATAATTAAAGGTAGCAATCTAAACCAGGTTTAAGATTAAACTACTACTGAAAGCTTCCATAAGTAGCTTCCTTCCTATTACCTTTAACTGAATAGAGGCAGATACTAGTAAAAATGAGGGGAATAGGTAGGAAGTCAAGACACGTAGGGGAAGGAAGGAAGGAAGGAAGGAAGGAAGGAAGGAAAGAGAGAGAGAGAGAGAGAGAGAGAGAGAGAGAGAGAGAAAGAAAGAAAGAAAGAAAGAAAGAAAGAAAGAAAGAAACAAACAAACAAACAAAGAAAGAAAGAAACAAACAAACAAAGAAAGAATAGGAGGAGGCCATTTATCCTCACTTCTGCCTCACTACAATTCTAGAAAAATGCATAAGAGTACATGCATTTTTCTAGTCATTGCTATAAGAACCAGAAATACATTGGTACCTTGGTATTCAATTGCTTCAAAACACATCGAATTTGGTACTCAATACATTTTGATGCGAAAATGTTGTCCCGATATTCATCTTTATTTAGTACTCAACATGCTGCAAAAGGAAATGGGGGACAGCCGCAGAGGGCGGACAGGAAGTCGGCCATGCTAGGAAGGTCACTAACATAGGAAAAGGGACAGATAGTTCTTCCCAGCCAAAACAAACCGTTTTCTGGTATGACACATGATTTGTTTGCTATTTATCCTTTTTAGTACTCATCGTGGCTCCTGGAACCAATTAAGCATGAGTACCCAGGTTCCACTGTAGTACCAAATCTCTCTCCCCCCCCACCCCCAGTTTATGGCAAGTACTCTCTATACATGAAAAGAATTGAAAAAGATCTAATATTATTCTCTGAACAGGAATATGCTATTTCTGAATTTAATAATTCTATTGTCTTTTAATTTTTTCTGATTAGATACAACATCCCTTCCACTCTTCTTCATCATATTTTCCCCCAACCGTTTCTTTCTCCCTTTATCCAGTACTGCTATTGCTTCCATTTGTTCCATAAACATCTTGTTTACTTCTTCTTTGCTCTTTCTACTGAGGGACCTATATAATAGCATGCATACTTGGTATGCCTTTGTATATGACCGGGAACAATTTATCTGTGTAAATGAAGACAGGGAATCCTTTATTTTACAAATGGAAAATCTTTTTAATCAGTAAACTACCATATGATTTCAGTATAAGGCAGTGTACAAATAATACAAAATAAGTATAAATATTAATTTATTTTGTATCCTGGATCTCCCTTTTTTGATCACTGAGTGAAGCTCAAGAGAGAGATATGTATAGACAAGTAAATGTGTCACATGCTGTAACTAAGTCCAATTTTTAATTCAGAAGGAATAAATACATCTAAATTGGTAGGGTAAAGATACATACAGTAATTGTACTTACCTTACTTTTTGACATTGATTGTGAAGAATCATCTTTATTCTGAGAAGCATCATCTTTCCCTCTATCAAAACCTTAAAAAGAAATATATGAGCTTACAATAATTTCTACAGAATAAAATTATAAATACCAAGTATACTTTCTTTAAAGGCAAAACCATTAAATTCTGACTAAACGTATTAGAAAAGACATTCAAATATTCCTAGAGTATCACAACAATTTTAAACCTCTAAAATATTGTTTAGCAATAAACATTATGTGAGTCAACATCTACCCCAAAGGTATTATTTTTATTTGTTAATATTGCACCTAGTAATGCAACCTACTTTTGTGACAGTATAAAAAATAGAAAACAAACCTTGAAAGACTGGTGAGAGTTCACTGCATCCTCCAAATGAAGCATTCCGAACAAGCTTTCGGCCATCAGTTTGTGGAGGAAGTAAAACCCCAGCGCCTAGAGAAAACCTACGCCTCATAGGACCTTCTTCCTTTATGAGCTAGATGCTCTATATAATTATTCTTGTCATTCAAAAGGCTGGTGGTAATGAGAACGTTGCAGAGAAAGCAGTTGCCATTGTTAGCAACCCGCAATAAGAGAGTCATGTATGCATTTGAAAAAGGAAGATATACTAAGTACGTTGGTAATAACGTTACCATTTCTCTATCAGTAATATTTCCTATTTTAGTATGTTCTAAGACAAGCTGTTACTCTACACTGTTTGGAAATTACAGAGAATTGGCATGATCAAATACATCAAAATAATTCTTCTATTCCTAGTCTTTAAAGCACACACAATAATCTATCATGGGTATATTTCCAACATTGTGAAAGAAAGCAGAAAATTACAGTTTCTAAATAAAATGAATTTCTCAATCAAAGAAAGTCTTAATAAAGCAAACCAAATAGCACCCGCCAGCAAAAATGTCTAAAAATTCTAGATCCACAAAAAGGCTTGATGGAAAAGGATCCATTGCTTCTTAAAACAATATTACACAAATATTAATAATGCACATTAAAATTTATGTTTTAGAAAACAAGTGCTTTATTATTAAAACAATTATCATTCAATAATAAAGTTCCTTTCTAAACTAATTTCAAATAAAAAGACATGGCTTTTACATGAAGATTTCAGATTGGAATAATTAGCCTGAAGAAAATACAGAATCTTTCAGCTTTAGGAGGGGTTTTTTCCCCATTAAAAAGTCTGATATATTTTCAACATGAAGGTAATCACTAAAAGTTAACTATATTATTTGTTCAATGAATACAAACCAACTATATTTTAACAGAAGAGTAACTACAGCACTATATAGGTATAATTTCTGATTGAAAGTTTAAATATCTGATAATTTAACTGATTTAGATGCTTTAATAGATTTAATAGATTTAGATCATCTAAATTACGTATTTAAGTGGCAAGAATGTACGGAGTAGTGAAGAGTAAAAAAAATGTAAGAATGTGGGCTGACTACAAACAACTGAAGATTTGCCCCCTTTTAATATGTGTTGGGTAGTCAATTTGGCCTGCCTTTCATGCAAACCATGACATTTTCAGTGGATCAGCTGAATATACATCATCTGTATATTACTAAAATTCTCATGTCTGTATGCAACCTTTAACTGGCAAAATATTTTGTGTATCATAGGGCGACAAATTTTGAATCGAGGTACCTCAAACATGCAAACTTACAGAATGTGTTCAAAATCTGGGACCCATGAGTCCCATGGAATTGAAACTTGGCAAACTTTATAAAACATTTTATGACATAAAAATAATCATAAAGCATTTTATGACATAATGCAAAATGTCATAAAACATTTCTTGTGGTCCCTTCTGATGTTATGCTATACAGTTCAACATGGACTATTTTCAAGGTGGATACATCCCTGAATGTCTCCCTAAACTTTTATGAACTTTTGCAGTGAAGGCAGTAAATTAGAAGTTCTGCCATTGTTGAAGACATTGAGGAATCTGGTAAGGAAATGTCTCTGAAAAAATGACGCAATAAGTTTTCTAGAATTTTTAAAAACTGTCTTCCACAACCACTGTTTTTTTCTGCCAGAGATTTTGGACAAAGGGCAAGTTCTTAATATTCTGAGAATACATGGTTTAAAAGAATGTGCGCGCGCACACACACACACACACATTATCTGTATGCTAAAAAAAAAGTCAGCAAAATATCTAAAAACTTGTCCAAGATAAAACTGAACTACCAGATTTTTTTCTATTCAGTTATTTTATAATTCAATTAAAACTCTTGCTTTTAGTTTTTTAACTACCATAATACATAGTGTTACTTCAGTTGTGAAGTTTAGAATATCACTGTTTCTCTTATATGTTGATATATTCCATTTATTAGAAGTGAACAATTGTTTTAAAACAAGGAACATAATTCACATTTCCTGGCATCATGAAAATGTAGCATAATTTCAAATTACAAAGGAAGGCCAAATTCAGCCTCTTCCTTTCCTTCCATAACTGCAATATAAAAAGCATACAGGACAGTACTAAGAATTCCCCATCAAAACTTGCTTTTATTCCTGTTTTACACTTCATTTCTTATATTATTTCTATAAACTAAACTGTGGACAGAGGTTAAAGCACTATAAACACTAAGTGGAGCTATGGTAAATCTCACTTCTTTTGCATGTAACTTTCATACCACCAATGTTCTCAGGGATGGTCTGTAATGGGGAAAAATACTATTTGAGAAAGTTCATAAATTTCAGCTTTGCCATTATTATGATGACATATATTATAACACAAAGAGAGAATCTGTTCTTTAGAATAGGAATCTAAGGGTTGTGCTAGATGTTACAATGGAAACAATGGTTTCCCTAGTAACACTGAAGCAGGGTGGGTGAATAACTTCAGAAAAGAATCTGTGAGTAGTATTGGAGCAGCAACACTCAATATAGTCTTTATTTATTTAAATTACAACTTTGCTTATCCTAGTCACTTTCATTAGTATTTCCCCAGGCAATCTGAGAAACTGAAAATTCATCTAAAAGAAAATGGAATCTATCAGAAAGTATGTAATGAATATAAGGAGAAATGGTGACAGTGCTGGTTCAAGTGCCTTGACAATGCCAGACATGTCAAACTCAAAGCCTGTGGGTCAGATCTGGCCCATGATGTGTTTAGATCTGGCCTGCAAGCAGACTAGTAGAAGGAGATGATTGAGTAGTTACCTCCTTGCTTCTTTGGGTGTCTTGTCACTGGCAGCAGTGCTAGCGGAGAACAGGCAGCAGGAGCCTCTCCAATGCATGGAGCTGTGCGGCAGTGGTAACTGCAGGGGCAGGTGGGCATGGCTAAAGCGCCCTCTGCCTGAGAGCAAGTGGCTGGCGAGGGAAGGAAAGAAAGGACGGAAGGTGCTCAAGCCATATGTTTCTTCAGTTCTCACCCCTCCCTGCCTTGCCACCTTTCCTTTCCTTCGTCTGTGCTGCACTTTCCCACAAGTAGCCGCTCGCCTCGCAGACTCTTCCCCAAAAGACATAAGGAAATGCAAGACAGGAGGCTCGCACACGATGGCCCAGGACAGAACTAGTTGAGAAACCTGAGCCATGTACTGCTGAAGTGCACATGCTTCCCTCGAAGCTGCTGCTGCCCCTCCAGGGGAGAGATCTGCAGTTCAGTCTCTTTACTGCTCAGACTCTTTGGTTTCAGGTTTCTGGGACCTTAGCGCAGCCCCCTTATACGCCAGACGATCTGGACTCATCCTACTGAGCTTCCAGAGGATACCTAGAGCACTCACAATTGCTCGCCTCATGCAGCACCTGGGACTTTGAGCTTTCTGTGCAGTCTCATACTCCATATATACAACATCTGCTGTGAAGATCTGTTGCCTATACTGATATTTAAACCCCAAAAAGTGGCCAAACAGAAAGGAGTTTGAAAACAGATGCTTTAAAAAGAGGTGAGAAGCAGAGTACCTGTTTGTTGACATTGAAGATAAGGCATGTACCTTGAGAAGCTAATGTGGCTGCACTTAAAGAATATAACATAAGACGGCACTATGAGACGAAACATCAGGACAAGTATAAAAACTTGGACATACAACAGAAGCTAAAGAAGGTGGAAGAGTTTAAAAAGAGTCTGATGTCACGGCAGCATATGTTCAGAAAAGCAAAATCATAAAGTGAAACTGCTATGAAAGCTAGTTTTATAGTGGCAGAAGAGATAGCTAAATCAGCACGGCCATTTACAGAGGGGGAGTTTTTGAAGCGCTCATGATTAAAGTGTGCAAAGTCTTGCATCCAGACCAAAAGCAAGCAGTTTTTTCATGTAAGCCTAAGCAGAAATACTGTTGCTGATTGGATATGTGAGTTTGTCACTGATTTAAAAGTACAGTTGACTGAAAAGGGAAAAGATTTCATTGCATATTCACTTGCTGTGGATGAAAATACTGACATCACTGGCACAGCACAGCTGACAATCTTCATCCGTGGAGTAGATTCAGGTTTATGCATTACAGAGGAATTTTTGGATATGAAATCAATGCATGGAACTACCACAGGGAAAGACATATTTGAAGCAGTATCTAAATGTGTAAATGATATGAAACTAGCCCTGGGACAAACTTACGGGGCTGACAACAGATGGAACACCTTCGATGTGTGGGGGAAAAAGTGGATTAGTGGGAAGGATGAGAGAGAAGATGAAGAGTAAGAATTGCACAGGTTTGCTGACAGCATATCACTGCATCATACAACAGGAAAAACTATGCGGCAAAGCCCTGAAGATGGAACATGTAATAAGCACTGTAAGACGGACAGTTAACTTTATAAGAGCCAAAGGTTTAAATCACCATCAATTTAAGTCTTTTTTGGAAGAAATACATTCTGAACTTGGATGCGATGGCTAAGTTGAGAAAAAGTGCTCAATAGAGTTTTTGAATTGCGTAAGGAAATCTGTCAGTTCATGGAAAGTAAAGGAAAAGGCTCCACGGTATTATGGGATGAAAAGTGGCTGTGTGAGTTAGCTTTTCTGTGAGATATAACTAAGCATCTCACTGTGCTAAACCTTCAGCTTCAGGGACTGGACCGTATGATCACGGACATGTATGATGCAGTGAAAGCCTTTCAGGTTAAGCTGCAATTGTGGGAGACTCAAATGCAGCAAGGAAACTTGAGTCACTTTCTGTTGTCAAACAATCATAAACCAAATCTCCACCACTGTTGTTCTCAGATGCTCATTTTGCTGATAAACTGAGCATACTTCATATGGAGTTTACACGTCACTTTGTTAACTTTAAAGCACAAAAATTCAATTTTAGACTGCTCAGTAATCCATTTACAGTTGACATGGACAAAGCACCTGCAAACATCCAGATGGAGCTGATAGAACTCTAATGTAACAGCACACCTAAGGCAAAGTATGATTCTGTTGAGCCCGTACAGTTCACCAGATTCATCCCTAAAACAATGCCCCAACTCCGCCTATAAGCTGCTCGAATGCTCTGCATGTCTGGTAGTACATAGCTGCATGAGCAACACTTCTGTAATGAAAGTGAACAAAAGCACACACAGAAATCTTCTCACTGATGCGTATCTCCACTCTATCCTGAGAATTTCCACAGAACAGGGGTGTCAAACTGCCAGCCTGCGGGCCAGATGCATCACAACGAAACTGCGCCCATCCCATTGCTGGCAATGGGGAAAACGTTCCAAGACGTCGTGCTATGTCATGTCTGGCTTAGAACCTTATCTCAAACATGAATGAATTTGTAGATGAGAAAAGATGCCAAGCATCTGGCTCAGACAAAATGGCATGAGAGAGAGAACTAAATAGCTTATGTGTTTTCTTTGTTTTAATTTTTTTGCAGATTTGAAATATTTGTTCATATTTGAAATGTTAATCCTGTTTGGCCCACTTCTTAGACATAATGCACTCCTGAACTAATATGATGCATAGTCTTACATGCAACTGGCTCTTTGAGAGCAACCATAATGCTGATGCAGCCCTCAATGGAATTGAGTTTGACAGCCCTGGACTATGCCTACCAAATGTCCCCCCCCCATTTCATTCTGGTTTTTCTGGTAAACATACTTAAACATACTTTGATAGCGTGATCAACAATTCAAAAGGACATGCTCAACAAATAACAAAATCAACTATCTACAAAAGGCACTGGGCTGAAGACACAGCACTAGAATAAATTACATTGAGTAATAAGTATAGAATTGTTACTTTTGTAAGCATTACTAGTATTTTATACAATCATCAAACCAAATCTTACTATGGTCATAGACTGCCATATCTGCAATCATGTAACACATGATATATCTACTGTATATAAAGTATAAATCTTCATTACTGTAATATTTCTTTAGCATGTTATGTAATAGGACTACATTGTATAATCCTCCTCACTTTACAGTCAGAAATTGTACAGCTTAGATGACTTCCAGTGAGGTGAGGAGAACCAACATCCATATTTTTTGTAAAGGCTTTATGGCCGCTTTTGGCAGTTGGCTGAGAGAAGGGAAGTTATCTGAATTGAGCAATTATTCTTTTGGAACATTTAATGGTATAATGGATTAGTTTTTTATATGTAAATAAGGAGTTATTCTTTCTGGTAATGCTTAGTAGTTATTATTATTATTTTTTTGCAATGTTCAATTGTTAAGAGAGAGATGAAGAGAATTTAGACTAAAAAGAAAGGGGGATTATATTCTTATGTTATGTATTCTTGTTAATTTTTACTGCATCTTTGTGGATTAATAAAGAAAACTGAAGACTTAGAGATGAGTTTATAGAAAATAGAGTGAGATATGGAATGTATTTGGTTGTATTTTAAAAGACAGTGACAAGTTGCTAGGGAAATGGTACACCCCACTTCTCAGGCAGCTTAGACAGACATAACAACTGATTTTTGCCTCAGGTTTTTAAAGAATGTAAAAATTGTTAAGATGAAATATTTACATTTGAAAATGTTAAAAATATAAGAATAAAGCTTTTTTACTAGAAAAGTTAAACTGTAATGAAGGAAGCAAGGTATAATAGGAATAAGCCACAAGTTAAGATGTCAAACATATTCATATGATGAA
>NW_015387209.1:471607-482247 GCF_001527695.2 Protobothrops mucrosquamatus
TTTTTTTTACCAGCAACCATGGCAACTTTGAAAATCTACATATATCATACAATTTATTTATTTATTTATTTATTTTATAAAATCTAGTGTAGCACTTCTCTTTTTAAAAATACTGTCTTTGGAAAAGCATAGGAAATGCTTTTCCAAAGCACATTCAATTTTTTTGAGTTATGCAAACATCCCTGTGGAACATTCTACCACTGGAGGTTAGAACTGCCTCTGCCCTTTCGGCTTTCCGGAAGGGTATTAAAATTAGCTTTCCTGATTGGCCTGGTGCCCCAAGAGGGGGAGCTCACAGCTGGAGGTAGCTGCTGGGGTAAGAAGACATCATCCCTGTCCTGTCCATCTCTAAGCTCTCTTAGTTTAGGTTTAATACAGTTTTAATTATATTTTAATCTATGTAGTTTTAATATTTTTATTATTTTTATTTGTTTTGTAACTTAAAAGCTGCCCAGAGTCACCTTGTAGGGAAAATATAGTATAAAAATTTAATAAATAACATAAATAAAAATAAATAATATAAATTTGCAGAAGTGTTCCTAAGAGGATATTCACACAAATGCAGAAGACCTCTGAAAGCACTCGAAGCAGCCAAGCCTTCAGGAGGATGAGGCTGCCCGAACAATTCAATGATTGGCTTCACATGGTTTATCAGTCACAACAACACCATAAATAAAATGTTGCTTCAAATTATTTGCTGAAACCTGTTAATCTTCATTTATGCCAAAGAGTTCCAAATGAACTGGAATTAATTAGATATGATCCACTTAAGCAACAAAATTTCCATTTAGAAAACAAAATATTCAGTATTTTGCATATATTGAAACCAAATTTATGACTTAATGAGGCTAACTTCCTTCAGCATATAACAGACTAATTTGCCCTATACAGCAGGCTGTGAGAAGGTTTAACACATTTATATTTTTAAATCACTCAATTTTATATAATATAAACTTTAGATTGTGATGCATTGAAATAAGCTAAGTTTATAAATGATTACCAGTGTGGATTCAGACAACATAATAAGTCATATTTAATCACACACAAAAGTGAATGCTTCTGAAGTCTTTTCTTATGCACATACTGGAGCAGATGAGACAAGGCTGAGTTCAATGATGTATGATTTTTTGATATCTGAATTCAACTCTTATAAATAATATTTTCCTACTTTTTTCTCATTTATAGAATTTCCTATAAGCTTTAGGAGTTATGTATCTTATGGTATCTCCTCAGAAGTAACAAATGGAATGTAATTTTGTAATAACAGTCTTAAAGGTACAACGTATCTATTTCCTAGTTCAACCAATACATTCCCACCTCCCAATGAAATACATATATGAAGTACATGAAAGCCTGCTGATGACTTAATGAACTGATGTATGAAAAAGGACTTACCCACACATTCAGCATTTTCACATCTCCTTTATTACACAATTAAACCGAGAAATCTTTAACCACATTTTTTTAAAATTAGAGAAATATCTGGGCTGATTTCTGGACAAGATACAAAACATGGTTTATATAACATAAAACCAGTCCCCTTGAACTGGTCACCATACAGCAAGTGTTATAGGATATTTTATTTGATACTGTATTCAACAAAATGGCTCTTACCATGGCCTTGGCCTGGACTGAAAGAAAGTTGGTGTAATTCTTTGGTTGGAGTAAGATGCCCTTCTTTCCCGTGACGCTGGCTCATTTTTCCTGGAGTAGAAGTATGAGATTCATCACTGCTTGCTACTGCAGCTGTAAAATAAACATAAAAATGACGAGTGATATTTTACTGAATACAGTAGAAATTGTCTCCACCCTAAGGAATTTAAGTGCTAAAATGCAACACAGAAAAAGGAAGGAAATGAAAGCTGAAGTAAAAAGGCAAGTAATATGTGAATCCCTCAGCTACATATTGTAAAACTGATTTGTAATAAGGCCTATTGAGAAAAAAGTTTCACTGTAAACTATCAGTTTTAAAGATCATAGTTTAAGCGGGATTTGAGAATGTATAAGGGTGAATAAAGAAGTAGTAGACTGTTAAAATGGTGCTGGAGCTCCATCAGGAAATATGTAAATAGAAAGAAGGGAAAACATTGTTTTAGAAACAAAAATAGGACATTGATTTATGTTCGACAATGGTAAAAAAAGTTACATAGAAATATTACCCACTGATATCCACTCAGAAAAATTAGAAAATTGAATGGTGGTATATCCGTGCTTTTGAATACTTAAAGTGGAAAAGTGAGATAATTTTAAATTATTTGATTGAAAAATGTTCAACATAAGGGTTACATGCTTTGTTTCTAAATTCAGCTCATCTTCCTTCTTTTTAAATCAATGTTACAAAGGCCTGATTAACTGGACATGATATCTTTGGTCTAATATATCTGGAGGGCATGAAAGAAGCATGGGGTAACATGAATGAAGTAATTGCAAGGTGATTTCCTTTCATATTATAGTAGTAACTTTTCTTTGATCTGCAGGTCCAATTTAAATCATTATAAAAACATAGCATTTTAATATTGCTTCATATCATTATTTTCTGTTATCTTTAAAACTGAAGTTTCCTAAAACTGAATTTATGAAAATTATCAAACTATGTACATAATGTATAGTCAGCATGCATACTCAATAATCAACACCCCTCCCTTCTAATTACCAATTCTATACATAAAATTCCTTAAGCAATGTGTTTGAGATTCTAAACTAAAAAGCTATAAATTGTATAGATTTATCAATCCAAAATCTAATTCCCAAACACATATTTTTGAATTTTTTGTGATGTTAATCCTCTTTTTCTCTCAATACAACTGCTTGATAATTTTTCCTTCTTCTGATTTTACAGTCACAGTGCCCTCTAGAGACATTACAAAAAAATGTAAGTTTCCTAAATTCTCAATTACTAGATTGGGCTCCACAGATGGAAAATCTCACAGCTCTTGAAGCTGTCATGCCGAATATAATCCAAAAGCCCTATTTATAACAATAACTAACAAATTAAATACTAGAGCGGAAATAGTATTTTCAGAAAAAGCAACATGTTATCAGTTTACTTTGCATTGCCTTTCCTCTTTCTTTTCAGTCTCATCCTCTCATTGCAAAGTAGCGAAAGCAGAGTATGTATAATAATTTTGGGAGTCTATGAAACAAATTATTCCAGGGAGGTAATGATTAAAGCAAAGGACTAACCAGACCACATTATTCTTCATTCTTACATTGCTTTTTGTATTTCAGATATCAGAAAAATTACAAGTCTTGAAATGTCAACATTTGCATAAAACTAAAGTGTGTGTGATTTATAATATTTCTTTTTACAAATGGACGAAATAGTAGATACAGCTAAGAGTAATGCACAGTATGCTGGGAGGTAAGGCTCTGAAGTGAGTCAGTCAAGGAAGTCAGCTCTTTTAGAAATAGAAATTCCAAATCCAAAATCTCAAAAGAAGGCAATGATAAACTTATAGTCCTGTGAGGGAAATATATGGGCAAGGCTGAAGAATTTAGTCATGTTTGGGTGCCAGATGCCTCTCTAAAAAGAAGACATTCTTATAGCTACTGGGAAAGCACTTCCATGAATATACTTCTAAGTGATGCCATGATCAGAGTTCATGTAGTCTTCTACTTAAAACAGTTTAGTTAGTGACCATTCAAAGTTACAATGGCACTGAAAAAGTGATTTATGACTGTTTTTCACATTTACAGCTGTTGCAGTATCTCCACGGTCATGTGATCAAAATTCAGACACTTGACAATGGACTCATATTTATGATCACAGCATCCTGGGATCATGTGATCACCTTTTGTGACCTTCTGACAAGAGAAGTCAATGGGGAAGCCAGACTCATTTAACAACCGTGTCACTAACTTAACGAATGCAGTGATTCACTTAATAACAGTGACAAGAAAGGTCATAAAATGGGGCAAAATTCACTTAACATATGTCTCAATAAAAGAAATGTTGGGCTCAACTGTGGTTGTAAGTTGAGCACAACCTGTACTATCAATGATGCTGCCAGGACTAAAGGAACTTTACATTTCATTTTATGTATATACAGGTATGTATTTATATAGTATGCATTTGTTCATTATATTTCATTTTACAAAGATAAATATACAGGTAATCCTCAAGTAACTAATGTAATAGAACCTGCTAATTACATTCATAATCTGAGGATTCCCTCCCTGCTTTCCCCAACACATTCGTTAATTGAATGTGCAGGTTGTTAAGTGAACAAGAGGTATCTTGGCTGGAAAAGACCATGGGCAGCCTAGTGCTGGAACAGGCCCCCTGCTTAGACACCCAAGACTTCCCCTGACTCACTGAGATACCCCACAATTGCTTCCCCCTTATCCTGCCCTGTCAAGTCTCCACAGGCACTGGGCCTGTGGAGGCTCATTTACCTTGAGAACATCTCCAAGATCAAGTGAGTTGTCTCTTCTCCAACCTCTCTGTTGTGGTTTCTTTGCCTGCTGCTGGAGCTCCAATAGCAGAGTGATGAGATCAGAGGCAGAACGGGATGAGCATGCCCTGCTCAGCTTGACTGACACACTGAGGCTACCTGCGCAGGACACAACATCTGTTTTGGAGCACCAGGCAGCCTCATTGAGTCTGAAGAAGTGCGACATTGTATCCCCTAAGGCTTCCAGTTTCCGTGCCAAAAGCCGTGCAGAAAATGGAGGCATGCAGGGGCGCTCTCTGTTGTCTGCTCCACAAGGTTTTGCAAAGTGGATGGAAGATGTTGGGGACCCGATCTTGCGCTACGTCAGGCCTCCATCCCTTTTGCAGAAGTTTTTGTTGCAGAGAATGGAGGCCTGATGTAGCGTGAGATCTTGGAAGCCTTCAGGGATGCGATCTTGTATTTCTTCAGATTTACCGAGGCTGCCCGGTACTCCAAAAGCAGATTGCATATTCTGTGTAGGCAGCCTTGGTACAGTGAGGGAAAAAACTATTTGATCCCCTTCTGATTTTGTATGTTTGCTCACTGACAAAGAAATGATCAGTCTATAATTTTAATGGTAGGTTTATTTTAATAGTGAGAGACAGAATAACAACAAAAAAATCTCCAGAAAAACGCATTTCAAAAAAGTTATAAATTGATTTGCATTTTAATGAATGAAATAAGTATTTGACCTCTTCGCAAAACATGACTTAGTATGTGATGGCAAAACCCTTGTTGGCAATCACAGAGGTCATACGTTACTTGTAGTTAGCCACCAGGTTTCCACGCACATCTCGGGGGGGATTTTGTCTCACTCCTCTTTGCAGATCCTTTCAAAGTCATTAAGGTTTTGAGGCTGACATTTGCAGCTTGAACCTTCAGCTCCCTCCACAGATTTTCTATGGGATTAAGGTATGGAGACTGGCTAGACCACTCCAGGACTTTAATGTGCTTCTTCTTGAGCCACTCCTTTGTTGCTTTGGCCATGTGTTTTGGGTCATTGCCATGCTGGAATACCCATCCATGACAAATTTTCAATGCTCTGGCTGAAGAAAGGAGGTTCTCACCCAAGATTTGACGGTACATGGCTCCGTCCGTCATCCCTCTGATGTGGTGACGTTGTCCTGTCCCCTTAGCAGAAAAACATCCCCAAAGCATAATGTTTCCACTTCCATGTTTGATGGTGGGGATGGTGTTCTTGGGGTCATAGGCAGCATTCCTCCTCCTCCTCCAAACACGGCAAGTTGAGTTGATGCCAAAGAGCTCAATTTTGGTCTCATCTGACCACAACACTTTCACCCAGTTCTCCTCTGAATCATTCAGATGTTCATTGGCAAACTTCATACGGGCCTGTACATGTTTTTTCTTGAGCAGGGGGCGCTGCAGAATTTCAGTCCTTTACGGCGTAATGTGTTACCAATTGTTTTGTTGGTGACTAAGGTCCCAGCTGCCTTGAGATCATTGACAAGATCCTCCTGTGCACTTCTGGGCTGATTCCTCACAGTTCTCATGATCATTGAAATTCCATGCGGTGAGATATTGCATGGAGCCCCAGACCAAGGGAGATTGTCAGTTATTTTGTGTTTCTTCCATTTGCGAATAATCGCACCAACTGTTGTTACCTTCTCACCAAGCTGCTTGGCGATAGTCTTGTAGCCCATTCCAGCCTTATGTAGGTCTACAATCTTGTCCCTGACATCCTTGTCATGGTGGAGAGTTTGGAATCTGATTGATTGCTTCTATGGACAGGTGTCTTTTATACAGGTAACAAGCTGAGATTAGGAGCATTCCCTTTAAGAGAGTGCTCCTAATCTCAGCTCGTTACCTGTATAAAAGACACCTGGGAGGCAGAAATCTTGCTGATTGATAGTGGATCAAATACTTAATTAACTCATTAAAATGCAAATCAATTTATAATTTTTTTGAAATGCATTCTTCTGGATTTTTTGTTGTTATTCTGTCTCTCACTGTTAAAATAAACCTACCATTAAAATTATAGACTGATCATTTCTTTGTCAGTGGGCAAATGTACAAAATCAGCAGGGGATCAAATAATTTTTTCCCTCACTGTAAGTCAGCCAAGCTGAGCAGGGTGCGCTCATCCCATTCTGCCTCTGGTCTCATCACTCTGCTGATTGGAGCTCCAGAAGCAGACAAAGAAACTGCAGCAGAGAGGCAGGAGAGGAGACAGTTCACTTGATCATAGAGATCTTTGCAAGGTAAGTGAGTCTCCACAGGCCCAGTGCCTGTTAGGTCCCTATGTGGGATGTGTGTATAAATAGGCATGGGGAATGTTGCAGTGTCTCTCGGGTTGGTGATAAGGGTGAACTGCAACATTTGTAACTTTGGGGTTGTGTCGTAAGTACTTTTAGGGGTGATATCGTAACTTTGAATGGTCTTTAAGTGAACTGTTGTAACTCGAGGATTAATTGGAACCTTAAACTTAAATATGAATCAAGGAAAACTTGAAACTGTCAAGTGGAAATGAAGAACACTAACTGACATAGATTTTTGCTGAATATTAACTAATTCTAATGAGTATAATGACAGGATCATACCTGTTAGAATAATTTAAATAGTCAGCAAAAATCTATGGCAAACTGTAAGACAAGCAAACAAAATGGGAATAGAATGACTAACAAGTAATTGGAATGTTAAAGCTGAGAAATGGAAGAACCCTAAGTTACAGGAAGTGAATTAGGTAACTGCAATAATTTGGAGATACATATAAAAGAACTTTCTTTATGTATTATCTATTCATTTTCAAGCGATTTAAATGTAATCTCCATACCTGGACATCACTGGATGAGCAATGTGTCTGAACCAAACTATGGAAAACAGTTTAATTCAGTTCAAATAGGATTTTCATTTTTAAAAGTATTTTTTTTATGAAGCATTTTAACAATAACTAGACAACCCATACCCTGTTGGGTCATTGTTTCAGAAATATTTCCTTACCTAAACTGAGAAAGAGAATGAACGACGGTGGGTTAAAAAAAGCAGTGGGAGCAGGAACCAGTTTCTTTTCTTGTGGGAATCTGGCAAGGAGCATTGGAAATCTCCCTTCCCTTCCCAGCAGGCAGATAACTTTATTTATTTTATTTATTTAGTGTATGATATCTATAGAAGTCATGCAATCACTGATATACAACACCAATAAAACATTATATATACAGACACAAGAATAAGTTTTTAAAAAGCACCAGCAAATATCTATATATTGTATACATGTAAAGTATGTGGACAGTACAATATATGAGGTAAAATATTAAATTAAGATAAAACCATAATAAAATCACTACAATATGGCACAATAGTATCACAATAGGATAGATGTCATAATTCAATATTTAAGAATGTTAACCATCTAACTGTTTCTGGTGTAGCTGCAATAATATCATCCTAGGTGTGATGTCAGTCCTTTATTACAAATCTGTTTAGGGTTTAACAGTTATGCTTACAGTTGCATAACAAAGCTGTGTCTGCAAGCACATTTTCTGAAAGTTGATAAAAACATTAACATTTGCTGTTTTTTTGGACATTCCATATGTGTTTGAAAAAAGCATATATTTGTCATAATAGACTTTACAATTATTGTTTATTATTACTAATTCTATTATCACTATTATTATTTCATCCTGCCTTTTATACAATTCAAGGCAGTATACTTAATATTCCCGTCTCCTATTTTATGCATTTTATTCCATTGTTTCTAAATTTATTAAATACTCAGAATTTGCTAATACAACAAAATGAAGGTATGGCCCTATGAAAGCATAGCTCTCTCTCTCTCTCTCTCAATGTTCCTGCAGAAACTATTTACTTACTTGAAGTTCCCTGCCATTCTTTGATCTCACCATGATGCTGGAGGTACAGGGCAATTGAGTACGGAGAATGGCAAACAAAAGTATCCAGGCCAAAAGGAAAAGAGAAGGAGGAGGAACACAGCAGATATAATAAAAAGAAAAGAACAAGGAAAATAGGTTAGTTTGAAATTAAAAATGTAACATGCATATCAAATTTGATAGTTTTTTAAAAAAATACTTAATAGCTTCAAAATACAGAACTATTTTTTTTAAAAAAAAGCATAGGCAAGTATATTTAGCAAAGCAACAGTAATTATTAGCTTGTTATTGTAACAGTAAGACTAATACTATCTGGAAAGTCATATTTTTCCTAAAGTTGTTTTAATTTATTCATCAATATTCCTGCTGCAAGTGTTACCTGGCAGAATAAATTAGAAATGAAGCATGGCTATACTTATTTTTAGAAACCTGAAAGAAAATACTTCATCAAGAGATGAAGTTAAAAGTACATCCAATATATATTAAAGGTGAATGAATGAATGAATGAAAACAAGCACTCTGCCTTCAGTTTAACAACAACCAACTCATTGTTGCTACTTGTATTTTTCTGTTGCACCAAATTCAGCAAGTGAAGATAGAAATATTATAGATTGAATAATTAAACTGGAAGCAAGACAGAGACCACTAAATGGAAGCAAAACACAAGCCACTAAACAGAAATCTTCCAAATATGCAAACCCTACAATCCTATGTATGGAGAAATAGACACTTTTCATTTAACACCAAACACAAAATACAAACCCCCAAAACTTGAGAAGGAATTTTCTTGTGAATTTCCAATATATGTTGAGTGGGTAGTCAAAGGGTAAAGAAAGAGAAACTGATAACTGAGGGAAAAGATAACCAACCTTGTTAAATTTCAAGTAACTCATTTTAAGTATTCCATAAAGAGAAAATAGGATTTGGCAACACGTTCCATAAATGCAAACAGGGCTAGCTGGAGATTGGATAAAATGAGGCAGCTACCTTAGGCAGTTAATGCTGAGAAGTATGAAGATGTATGTGCCACATGGTTCATTTGTACTGCAAGTTATCCTGCCCTTCACATGCCTTGGAGAATATTGTCAATAGTGAATTAAGATTCTATTGCTAATATATTCAATTTTAAACATGAAATTGGGAGATTGAAGTAGAGTACGGAGGGCATAGAATTTAGAATAGAGATGGCTGGCTGGCTGAATATATGGTTGGATAGATGGTTGCCAAGATGCAAAAACAGTTATGGAGTATAGTGAACTAGTAGGCTAAGGTGGTGAACTAGATTACAGGTAATCCTTGCTTAATGGTCAGTTATTTTATGAATGGGTTCACTTAACGACTGCCATATTCACTTAACAACTATTAAAAGGCCAGAAAATTACTTTCAGTCACATGAGTGTTTTGGCCACAATGACTTACAACCAGAATTCCGAGCTAAAGTACAGTGGTAAGAAGGACAAGGAGCAGAAATAGGAAACACAGCTAACTGTACTGAATTAATTTTTTAACAGCTTATGTTTCAGTGATGTTGAAAACATGAATAACGGAGAGTTACACATAACCTGAATTTTCTATACTGTATGTTCAAGTTCTGAATATGTTAGCCTTGTGTTTTTTTACTCTGTTCAATGGTTTTCATTACTTGCAGATCCTTTGCATTTTCAACTATTAGAGTATAGCACAGTTTGCTGAAGTTCCTTCCTCTAGTTTTAAAACAATGCTCACTTTCTTCCAGCTTCCCTAAATACATAGTCATGTGAAAAAGAAAATACACCCTCTTTGAATGCTATAGTTTGTTTATCAGGAGATAGTAAGAATCATCTGGCCCTTAGCAGTTCTTAAAACTAGGTAAATACAACCTTAGATGAACAACACATGACATATTACACCAATCACCATGTCATCATTTATTTTACAAAAAGAAAACCAAAATGGAGCAGCATTTTTTTCACAGGACTGTATATTCAGCATAAATAAATAAGTAAATAAATAATAAATAATCTACAAGTGCCTTCAAATATATATTTTAGCCTAACAGATCTCTTAGTTACAGCTAATTTTATTAACTCCACTGATTGAGATTCCACATAAGAAATGCTCTATCTGTAAACCTTCTCTATATTTTAAATATCACTGTCATCGTTTAAGGAAAAGTAAATAAAACTTTTCACTAAACTTTTTCCCAACAATTTCCATTCCTATCCATCTTATAAATCTCCATAAAAATTCTGACTATTGAAATTGCCATTGTGGATTCCCTTCATATTTAGTAGTAGATGGTATCAAGAAAGAAATATTATTTATAAATATTGAAGATATTTGACTTATTCAAGGGTCCAATTAAAATATACTTAAATTTAAG
>NW_015387209.1:482689-487816 GCF_001527695.2 Protobothrops mucrosquamatus
AACAGTAATTGTAAATACAGGAGAACCTCTTATTTGCAGATACAGCAATGGATCCAGCTGAGAATCACAATGAACAAATGGAAATTCCATTTAGAATGGGTTCAACTTCAGTCGGTTTACTCAATGAACACATTCATAACCTCCAGATTGATTTGCCAAATACTATTATAATAATTCTATTTGGAATTCATGGGGAATTATTTTACAACCAATAGTTCCAGCTTTGCTAGGAGCTCTCCAAAAGGAGTTTTTGGAATTAAGTTGAGTTCATTGCCAAAAATAAATCCAGTAACATTTGAGAAGATCCAGTTAACTACTTTCCCCCTCCAGTTGTATAAAATCAAAAGCCTTTATTCTGACTTTAGTTCAGAAAGCACTATAATAAAAATACAGATCTATAATAAGTTTAAAAATGTGATAAAATTAATGATTTATAGATATAAACAATATTATAAATACAGGTGCCGACCACCCCCAAAAAACATATTACTTAATAATTTTCTTTTTTTTTTAATGAAGTACACCATATTTGTATTGTGTTATATGTTTTTTATTTGAAAATCAATAAAATTTGTAAAACAATATTATAAATACAGGTAATCCTTGAGTTACAAATGTAATGGAGCCTGTCAATGTTCTGTCCCAGCCTACGTACGTCTTTGTTACTTCACAAAGACAAACCCTCTTTTAACAGTAGACTGGAAAATAAATCCTTTTTATTTGAGTTACAGACCTGATAATTGTCCCAGAAAACCAAAGCAACAGAACACTTTTCCAATGGAGACCTTGTCCAAAAGCAAAAATGGAGCACGAGTCAAACAGGAAATAACTCACAGACAAAATAAACAGACCATGATCTCTTGACTCTGAAGTTCTTTGCAAACGGTTGCTTCCAGCAACCAGCCCTGCCCACACATTCCCTTTTTGTTACGCAGCCCCTAAGGCATGGCTTCTCACTGCTTTCTCCTCTTCCCCTGGAGTTGCCCCATTGCCTCCCTCTGTCTTACTCGTGTGACCTACCTACGTTTACAAGCGTCTCGAGGTCTTCCAGCTGTGCTTCCTCCAAGTCCGACTCATCTTCCCAGCACAGCTGGCTCTCAGCTCGATCACGAGTGGAAGGACCAGTCTCCTCATCAGTCTGTAAGTCCTGCAGCTCATCAGAGCCTCCTTCCGACTCTGATGGCTCTCCAGGCCCCTCCTCCTCCTCCTCCTCCGATTTCCCAGACTTAACTACCGGGATCACAGGCTGGCACGGAATCATAACAGTCAATTACATTTGTAACCCGAGGATTCGTTGGAGTGAATCACGNTGTCTGGCTGATGAAAACCTAATAAGGTTAGAAATAGCTATCCCAGTACTCCCTTAATTCTTTGTTAGCAATCCAAATTTTGAAAAACACATATGATGTCGCAGTTAAGCGACTGCTGCCTGTGGATGGCTCTGGATTGAGCTGATACAGGCAAAAGACTTCTCTCCCCCATATTTGGGCCGACAGGGTGTTCAAAAAAAAAAAAGCATTCACATATATCAAAACGTCGCTATGATACTTCTAATCTTATACGGGAGAAAACCCGAATGACCAAAGACTCATATATATATATATATATATATATATATATATATATACACACACACACACACACACACACACACACACACACACACCCCTGGAACTTCCTATAGTTCATAATCAGATTTAATCTAGTCTAAACTACTAAAAACACATTCTACGCAACACAGTACTCGAAGACAGATCAGGAGATGCTAATCTTAAGAGAGATAGGTAGTTAGAGCATATAATAGTGATCCAATTCCAGGTACAATAGATACTAGTATACCTTATGAATGAAGTTTTAAAAGCCTGATGTCCATCTTAAAAATATAAACTACCTTTCTGTAGACTATTTGAAGGATCCCTCTTCCCTGAATGAATTACCTGATCTCAGGATCAGCCACAGAGGTTGTGTCTATCCATCCTTAAAATTTGTTTGGACCTTTGTGAAATTGTCTCATTGATATGAAATACCTTATCATGGCAAATATGTCTGATTTAAAGGAAAGATGAAAGCTTTCAACTTTAGTTTCAAATAAATAGTTGCTATGCTCATCAACAATTTTCCATCTATTATAGTGAGATGTTAAATGGAGTGCAAAATGGGGCACTATGGACTCTTGCATTCTTCAACATAGCTTACTAATGATCAAAAAGGTGAAGAAAATGCTTAACAAATCTGCAGGACACAAAAACTAATAGCTTAGAGCAGGGGTCCCCAATTCCTGGGCTGCAGCCCACTACCGGGCCGTGGTGTATTTGGAACCGGGCAATGTGACTGGCGGGTTGGCGTGCATGCATGCGCCAGTTGAGCAGACTATGAGTGTATATGTGCTGGACTGTCATTTGTGCAGCCTGCTTCTCTTCATCCAGGCACCAAACTGCAAAGATTGAGGACCACTGGCCTATTCAGAACCGGGCAGCATGAGCAGTGGGATGGCGTGCATGCACATCTGCACAAAGCTAAACTTACGCAGGTCAAGCTGCGTACATGTGCACATGCACGCCAGCCTGATTGCGCAGCCTATTTCCCATCTCCCCCCAAGCCAGGCCGCCAAGCCACAAAGTTTGGGGACCACTGGCATAGAGAACACAGGAATAAAATTCAAGATGATCTTAATTAGTTAGAAAAATGACCTTTAAAAAACAGTAAATGAAAATTAACAAAGATGAATGTAAAATTCTTTATAAAATAATTTTATAAATGCAATCCACCAATAAAATGTTTTATGTCCCTGATGGTCACTACCTGCCAATATGTGGGCTGCCACATTTTGCACAAAATGTAGTCTTCCAGGGGTCTTTACAGGCAGCTCTATGTAGTAGACATTGCGATAGTGATGCAAGCACATCACCTGCAAGGTGATAAAAGCACAACGTTTGCAAGTTTATTCTGCTATACGTAGGGCTGCTATTGGCACACTAGCCGAAGCTGGGCAAAAGATCTCCTATTCATGGCTTATACATAGCCATATAACAGTAATTGTAAATACAGGAGAACCTCTTATTTGCAGATACAGCAATGGATCCAGCTGAGAATCACAATGAACAAATGGAAATTCCATTTAGAATGGGTTCAACTTCAGTCGGTTTACTCAATGAACACATTCATAACCTCCAGATTGATTTGCCAAATACTATTATAATAATTCTATTTGGAATTCATGGGGAATTCTTTTACAACCAATAGTTCCAGCTTTGCTAGGAGCTCTCCAAAAGGAGTTTTTGGAATTAAGTTGAGTTCATTGCCAAAAATAAATCCAGTAACATTTGAGAAGATCCAGTTAACTACTTTCCCCCTCCAGTTGTATAAAATCAAAAGCCTTTATTATGACCTTTAGTTCAGAAAGCACTATAATAAAAATACAGATCTATAATAAGTTAAAAAAATGTGATAAAAATTAATAATTTATAGATATAAACAATATTATAAATACAGGTAATCCTTGAGTTACAAATGTAATGGAGCCTGTCAATGTTCTGTCCCAGCCTACGTACGTCTTTGTTACTTCACAAAGACAACCCCTTTTAACAGTAGACTGGAAAATAAATCCTTTTTATTTGAGTTACAGACCTGATAATTGTCCCAGAAAACCAAAGCAACAGAACACTTTTCCAATGGAGACCTTGTCCAAAAGCAAAAACGGAGCACGAGTCAAACAGGAAATAACTCACAGACAAAATAAACAGACCATGATCTCTTGACTCTGAAGTCCTTTGCAAACGGTTGCTTCCAGCAACCAGCCCTGCCCACACATTCCCTTTTTGTTACGCAGCCCCTAAGGCATGGCTTCTCACTGCTTTCTCCTCTTCCCCTGGAGTTGCCCCATTGCCTCCCTCTGTCTTACTCGTGTGACCTACCTACGTTTACAAGTGTCTCTGAGGTCTTCCAGCTGTGCTTCCTCTGAGTCCGACTCATCTTCCCAGCACAGCTGGCTCTCAGCTCGATCATGAGTGGAAGGACCAGTCTCCTCATCAGTCTGTAAGTCCTGCAGCTCATCAGAGCCTCCTTCCGACTCTGATGGCTCTCCAGGCCCCTCCTCCTCCTCCTCCTCCGATTTCCCAGACTTAACTACCGGGATCACAGGCTGGCACGGAATCATAACAGTCAATTACATTTGTAACCCGAGGATTCGTTGGAGTGAATCACGTAAAATGAATGTGAAAACTCCCTACATGTTCGCTAATCAAATGTGCAGGTTGTTAAGTGCACATGATATATCTCAGGGTGAGGAAGGCCTGGGGGGCCTAGTGATGGAACAGGCCACCTGCTTGAGACACCCAAGGCCTCCCTCAACTCACTGATACCTCATGCTCCCCACAATTGCTCCCCCCCCCCTTCCTGTCATGCTGGAAGGAGACTCACCATGCGAAGATCTAGCAAGCTGTCTCTTCAGCCTCTCTGCCATGGTTTCTGTGTCTGCTCCTGGCGCTCCAAAAGCAGAGCGGGGAGAGTGGGACAAACATGCCCAGCTCAGTTTCTCTGACTCACCAAGGCTACATGCCACTTCTGGAGCGGTGGGCAGCCTTGGTGAGTTTCCCCCAAAGCCTTCCAGTCTCGGTGTGAAAAGTGCACGCCAACAGGAGGCTTTAGGGCAGCAAAATTGCATTGCCTCAAAGTGTCCCATCAGCTTGCAAACCTTTTGCATGGCAACTGGAAGCTTCTGGGTGCTGTGATCTCGCAGGACTTCAGGCACACATGGGCATGAGATCACGGCGCCCTGGAAGCCTTTGGGGAAAGACTCCCTGAGGCTGCCCACCACTCCAGAAGTGGCATGCAGCCTCGGTGAGCCAAACAAATCAAGCAGGGCATGCTCGTCCCGCTTTCCCCACTCCACTTTTGGAGCACTGGGAACACCACTTTGCCACCATCAACCCAAAGTTTCTAAGGATTAGAACTCATACTCTTGCAGTTTCCACATCAGTTCCTTTAATTACCATATCAAACTAGCTTTCTTAATATTTTATCCATTTTAAAGTTTTAACTAAAATTACTGAGGGATATATGGTAGGCTTAAAGTGGGGCATGAGACTGCTTATCTAAAAGTAGACCTTGGTCAAAATTAATTATGGA